>NC_136698.1:27171980-27204480 GCF_947650265.1 Symphodus melops | reverse complement strand
ACACACACACACACACACACACACACACACACACACTCTCTTGTGTCATATGTTCCCAAGAAGAATAGAAATGTCATCCTGATGAGCACGCTACACAAAGACGCCACAGAGGACAGGAAGCCCCTCATGAAACTGGACTACAACAAGAACAAAGGAGGCGTTGACTGCCTGGATAAGGTGAGGTAAAGTGTCATCCATCATGCATTTTATTTTATTTTTATTTATTTGAATCATAGCATGTCATGTACATCAGATTCAATATTGTTCCCAATCTCTTATTTATTGTTCCTTTTATTGCAGCTTCCTGGTGCATACACCTGCAAGCGAACGATGCCATCGACCCGACCTGGAATCAGGAGAAGAGTTTCAAGAGGAGACTTTTCCGAGCAGAGCTTCGGGGAAGCTTTGGTGACTCAGCACATTCCCCGCACACCAGCCTCTGCCAGTCCGGCTCGGAGCGTGCAAGTCCACAGTCCCAGCCGCTGCCCGGGCTGCTCTCCCCCAACCAGGACACGGGCAGAAGAGGACAAGCCTGAGATGCTGCAAATGTGATGCCTATATGTTTGTAAGGCCCAATCTGACCCGAGAGTAACATGCCACTCATGTGCATGAATTCACACACACTTACAAAATAACTGCAGTGAAAATGTGTGTGTGTGTGTGTGTGTGTATGTGTCTAATTCTATGAATTCATGTTGAATCTAAATTTGGTGGTGAAAAACGTTTTTGTTAAGAGCAGTTAAAACAGACTCTCTCGTCGGTCTCTCTCCACGCTCTGTGCAGCCTCGATGAGTAAATCTTATTTAAAAAAACGCCTGAATAACAAAACACACAGGTGTGTTTATTTAGCTGTTCATTAAAGGAACCAGGAGCTTATCGATTGGGGATTTTTGGGGCCCATTCGGATATCAATGTTGGGGATGAAAAAAAATCAGATAACGATATTACAGCCAATATCTTTCTGAGATCTATGTTTGATAGATACACAATTATAAATCAATCAATCTTTATTTATATAGCGTCAATTCATAACAGGCGTTATCTCGAGACACTTTACAAAAGCAGGTAAAGGACCTTACTGATGGCTATATTACAAGAGCCCAGCTTAATCCATCATAGAAGAAAAAACGTCCTTTTAACAGGCAGAAATCTTCAGCAGACCCGGATCATGACGGAACAGCCATCTGCTAAACTGTGCTGGGCTTGAAAATGGGACAAGATGCAGAAAGAAGGGTGGGATAGGTTGGGGGGGGGGTGGTTGTTTGGGCAGGCCATCCTCGTGGGGTTGGGGGTTGTTTGGGCAGGCCATCCTCACCAACAGTCCCAAGGAACCTAAGAGAGCTCAGAGAGCTCAGAGAGCTCCCAGAAAAGGAGAGGTTAGAATATAAAGACAGAGACAAGCAGTAATAAGATAAGAAAGCTGGGAGAGAGAGAGGGAGAGAGAGATAAGAGATCCTGGTGCCAGTTCCCCCGGTAGTCTAAGCCTATAGCAGCATAACTATGAGCTGGTCCTAAGCCGGCCCTAACTATAAGATTTATCAAAAAGAAAAGTTTGAAGTCTATTCTTAAAAGTACCTAGTGTGTCTGCCTCCCGGACCCCGACTGGTAGACGATACACTCAATTATTCCCTCAACATAATTATTTAACCTTTTTTTATGCACCTCCTCAGCTTGTTTATAGGCTACTGTGGTGTTTCTATGATCTCACCACACGTTATGTAATATGTACCTATACTGCCCTACAAAGCAAAAAGGCAGTAACTGCAATTTTGGTCAACAATGAGTTATTATCATTTTCGTGACATTCATTGCATCCTTTATTATGTAACAAAATATCTTGTCTTAAATGTGTATCGTTTTGGAGAAAAACTTTTTTTTTTTAAATAGTAACTGCAAAAAGCCCGAGTGAAACAAAGCAAAAACACAGTGAAAGCCATTACTGTTTTCTTGCTTTGTTTCATACCAGTTACTCATGCTTTTTATTACTAGCCTACATTACAACCATGTTACTACACAGTGATGTCACAACTTTAATTGAGTCACACAATGCTGTGGTCTATTCCAAATGAACTGTCCCCATTTGGGCCTTCATGGAACTTGAAATGTGAAATACTTTTTAAGCAGCCATGTCAGCACCAAAACACTGACCACAAATGGTTAAATGGCTTTGGGCATAGTATATCCATATTCAGGAAAACAAAGGATTCCAATTATTCTAAATGCAGCGTATCTAACACAAGCTGTGATGAAATGTTTTTTGAAGAATATGTAGTTACTGCCTTTTCCCTTGGTATTGTGGCACATTTTTGGTAAGCAATACAAAGCAAGAACACAGTAACTGTAAAATGGGGTAAAATATCAAATAAAATATGATGATTGATATATACAAAGAATAAGCTCATATAAAGTAACAAAAATGCCACATGTCCAATAATATACCTACAACTACTTAGGCTGGACGAGGTGATAACTTTAGAGTCATTTTTCTCAGTTCTGCACTCCGCGTAGTTACTGCCTTTTTGCTTTGTAGGGCAGTATAGCATTGCAGCATTAGCCTACAAACAGCAGCTTCCTGCTAGCTAAAAGATTATTGCACAGTGGCACGTATAGGCAGGGTTTTATATATCACACTACTGGTACACATTACATGTGGATTAAATGTTGTTGCGCTGTTAATTTCTTTCTGGAAAAATCCGTCTTTTAAGTGTCTGAAGTTTGGAGCTGTATGACAAACTTTAACAGTAAAACATCTGTTCAGTGTGTTTTACAATTTATAGTCCATATCATGCATTTGATTCAGCATGACAACAATTCTTCTCAAACACTTTCTCTGATTTATAAAAATACAAACTGGTAGCAACAGTGTCATGTCCTGCTTATACAGCTGCTCATGTCATACGTCTGTTTCTCTGGTGAATGACATGAGCTTCCGTTCAGTGCAGCTAACTGTCAGATGCTAATATGTTAAACAGACATGATCACCATGTTAGCAAGCATTCCAGCATGAGGGAAATCAGAACTGAACATAAAGTACAGCTGATGAAAATATTGTTTTTTTCAAAGTTTTGGTCCATAAACCGCAGTATTGTATAAAACTGAGAGAGAAGCCACAGAAGGGAGGACTCAAACCCGTGACTCAAGGTCGTAATGAAAGTCACAAGGTCGTAATGAAAGTCTTAACTTGCAAAAACTGGGATTTACACAGGATTCACAGGGGATAAAACAGGTAAGCAGGCTATCAAATCCCACAGGGAACAAGCCTAGAAAATCTCATTTGTCTAAACTCAGGGAATAGAAATGCATTCGCCTTGCGTTTCAAAGACGATCTGTATCCAACTTTTTTTGCACATTTTTTCCACTCGAATATAAAATGTCAACAAATATCAAATACATTTTTAGTATGCAGCGCCATCTCATCATAACTAGTGATTTCATACGACCTGGTGAAAGCAGCAGGTCTCAACCCCTCTGTCAGAGAATCAACTTTAATCCAACAGAGAAAAGACAGATCAAACATCCTTAAGCAGGCAGAGACGCTGAGACGTCACTGATGATGGATGGGCCCACATCTGCCTGCGATATATTTAGAGTTTGTAAAAGGGGTGAAACATTTGTGGTATCAAGAAACTTTCCATGGGAAGTTAAACTGGGGGAATTAACTGGAAATTAAGATGGAAGTTTAGATGGTTTCTGTTCCAGAGAAAGGTGCCTCTTTTGAGGAACCAGCGAGTGAAGCGTCTGCATTTTTCTAAACACATCAGAAACGTGTGTTTGACACGGAGATTATTTTCTGCAATCATCCAAAATCCAACGCAAAAATCCAAGAGGCGAATTTTCATTTTTTCGGGTTGGCCTACAAAAATACGTCATTACTCTACCAGTCTGCACCACCTGTTTTGTGTCATCGTTCTAAAGGAGACAAAGACAGTGTGTGATAAAGACACCTCAGAGTAATTTACCTGTCTGGTATGCGGCGTCTGATTGCAAGCATGCGCGAGTCCATGTCTGAGGGGATTCCACGTGTTTTGGTTCAGAGCAGGAGGAAGGATCTTCACTGGCGCTCAAACAGGCATGGAGGTTCAAACAGGCCCAGAGGCCGTTTATTTTGTTACCGTAGATGTTGAAAGACACTGACAGATTTTTGTTATCGCAGGATCTATATCGCTCGCCCTGCACTCATCCCAACAATGTAAACACAACTCCATGCGCTCACTCTTTAAAATCTGTTTGGATAGGAACCATCTGTTTTTTTCAGTTAACAAATCTTTTGTTTGTGAGTTTGATTGATTAATTGTGAAGTTAGTTTTTGCTGAAATGCATAACTCAACTGTCACTGATGGATGTTTTTTTTTTTCCTCCATGAAAAGCGAGAGCACACACGCTTACTGAGCCTTTGACAGACCTGCAGGTAAAATGTGTCCTTCGTTAGATTTATTGAACGCACAACGACGTGTTCAGCATTAATGTGTTTTTCTGATCCGCTAAACTATGACCTGGATTAACCTCTTCAACATGAATACAACTTCATTTCCATTTAAAAAAAGGTAAACCAACCACTTCAACTTTTAAAATCCACCTCAAGAATAAACCTCTCGTATCATTACAGCCCCATGACTTAAGCCTCAGATCAAACTTAATCTCTGTTTCGAGGGTTCCCGTTCCTTCATTTAAATCCAAACTGAAGATCAGAGTCATGTTTTAGTTTGGGAAACGTCTGAGCCACACTTCACAGGGAGGAATGGAGGAATCAGTATGTTTGGTTTCCTGCAGCTTTCCGTCACGTCCTCCTGATTTGTGAGGCTGTGAGAGAATGTTTTCTCTTCATTTCTGATGTTGTTGTTAGAGGACTGTGAGCATTACCAGGTTTTAATATCCCCGAGGACACTCTCTGTTATTCCAGGGATCCATAGCTAAAGCAGAAACTCATAATGTTGGAGGGTCACTCGAGCAGAGGAAGCAGCTCACCATGTGATGTTTTTAAGGCGGCAGGTTACACAACTTCATTTTTTGGATTTCACCGGGAATTTGGAAACACAAAATAATGTTGTTGTTTTTTTTTTTACCTTGATTTGACCCTCTGGCTGTGACCTGTCTTTTCAGATTAAGCTCTTAGACAGGGTGGATTTAAATTTCCCCCATGGAAATAACGTCAGTCTTCTATCGAGGGTAAACAACACGATAGCATGAAGGTCTTTTTCAGGCTGTACACTGTTATCTCCTCAACACACGACATCCTGTTGCTGCTTTCAGTATTTCAAGACTGAGGATATCAGTCCTCCTTCCTTTTTAATCTGAGCTCTTTGCAGCTAAATAAACATCCACACACACACACACAAACAAACACACACACACACACACGTCTTGCATCCCTAATTATCCATAAAGCACATGATTTACTCTCCCTCCGTGCATCAATGAAAGTTGAACACTCTAAAGAAAAATAAGTCGTTCCTTTCATTATCTCGTTGAACTCTGTCCGATGTGATCGAGATGTGGAGCTGGGATTTGAAACGCCCTGACGTCTGAGTTTCAATATTTCCTCAAGCTAAAGTTTATGACACTGTGTGATATCATCTGACCGTGAAGGATTGCTCGCCTGAGGAGTGAGTATTTAGACTTAAGAACAGACTCACTCTCAGGGTGAAGTTTGTCTTTATCAAAGACGGGAGAGGATAAACAAGTTACCTGAAACATCCTCCGGTCACATCAGAAAAACAAGCTTTTTAAGTTTGGTCTGTAAGACGTTGATTTCCCCCCCCGAAGGCTCATCGGTTATCATCAGGTCATCTATGGACTCTCCAAACTGATGAATCACTTTGGGTCAGACAGGCCGTGAGACCGCCTGCTGTCAGGGTTGCAAAATCAAGTGACAGAGAGAGTGACATTAATCATCACCTGAAAACCTGATAACACAAACAAACCGGCTGACAGAGCAGCAGCTGCTCCTGGGAGTGAGATGAAAACAAACCAGGATGCTTTCAATGAAAAAAGCTGATTCTAGTGTAAAAACAAAGAATCCTTTCTGTGATGATGTCAGACATTTGGAGTCCGTCAGTGACATAAAACAAGAGCTTTTCTTCAGTGTTAGCACCTCCACAGGCTGCACACAGATTAAGTTGATGCCATAACAGTGTTTGCAGCTGCCTGCTGAAGCAATCCGTGCCGCGCCGACTTTTTGGACCTTTAAGTCGTTTATTCTCCAAAATATGCTGAAATGGTTTTTCTCAAAATGTGGTCTGGTATCATGTTCGCCATCTTGACATTCTGCCAAGATGGCGGCGCGAGCGCATCGCGAGGCCCAGCCTCTCTCTCTCTCTCTTGAACTCCCCCCCCCCCCCTGCATATCACCTCACATCCATCATCCCCCCACCACTCCTCCTGGTCACACACACATTATTGTATTATAGTATGTTCATATCACCACAATAAGTTATTGATCTGTATAATATGTACATATTCTGTATATTATCTGTACACTAGTATAATCATTTTCTCTGCACCTTAATCTGTATATTTAATCCTCTGTATACACTTATATTTATAGCATTTATTTATATTTATAGCATCCCAATAATCCATCCAGCCATATATACTTAATAATTCACTTTTTCTTTAACCACATCTGTAAATGTTGTAATCACTGTACATAGAACGAACTCTGCACTTTCTGCTTATTTGCACTTCTGGTGAGATGCCAAACCTCATTTCGTTACCGTATACTTGTATATGTGTAATGACAATAAAGTTGAATCTCATCTCATGTTTATGTATCGGCTGTTACCTAATAATGTTCTGTATTAAAGGTGACCTTCAGGGACCAGGAGCGTTTTTTTGTCAGGTGGTTGAAGCATCCAAATAAAAAAAAAAAAAAAGTGAGATTCATTTTCACTCACGCACAACCAGACATGTCTCTGTCGGCACACAGAGTGTTTTCAATAACTAGTCTGTCTGGATTTTATGAAGGATAAGTGAAGATAATTCAGATTCTGACAACTTTATTTATCCCAGAGAGGAAATTAAGTTTTACAGCCTGCCGAGCCGTCGCCCCTCGTTCTGTCATCAGGCTGAATTAAAGTTTGGTTTATCGCCATTGTTGGGTTTCCAAAGCACCCTGATGATATTCTGGTTTAACCCCTTAATTTCCCTCCCGCGGACAAATAAAGTTTTTTTGAATTGAATTGAAGAAATAAAAACTTTTTTTTTTTTTTTTTTTACATGTGTTTCTGCTTTCAAGTAGATGCTAAATTAAGTTGAGAAAGTTAAGCACATAAAACAGATGTTGTTCCGTCTCTGACTGGTCCTATGAGAAACTCATGCTTGTTAAAGGTTCCTCGGTTTGTATTGAAAGTGCATCAACCAGCTGTGGAGGAATACGGACGATATTTCGGCTGCATTTGGTTTGATGCAAATTTGCGACAACAGGCTGAAAGTTGTCAAACTAACTTTGAAATGTGTTGACTTTTTTCTGTAAACACCTGAAAGACTTAAAGTAAACAATAAGATGCACTTTTTTTTTCTTGTATTAGTTGAAATCTAAAGAATAGAGTATCCAGTATAGAGAGCTCATTATATCTCCTAATAAGGCCTCATTGGAAAGTCTAATTGAATGATGTGATTTTTTTTTTGATTTTTTTTTTAAAACCTATAATTATAGTTTTCCAATATACCAATTTTGCCTGAAGGCCGTTCATAACTTGTGACACGAAGGACAGGTTTATGTGATTTACAGAAGGTAATGAGAATCATGGCCCCGAGGTATTTATGACATTTCACCAGTTAAAACAGAAATAATTATAATTATTTATAACAATTATTTATTTTAGTTGACATGGACCGCTCGGTTTTGTCTCTTAGTTCTTTATTGAAGGATTGTGCAACAACATCATCATCACCCTGGACGTTTCCCTCTCTGTCTGATGTCCCTGGCACCGAACAAGTTTCCCCTCACACATGTGCAGTGTGTGTGTGTGTGTGTGTGTGTGTGTGTGTGTGTGTGTGTGTGTGTGTGTGTGTGTGTGTGTGTGTGTGTGTGTGTGTGTGTGTGTGTGTGCGTGTGCGTGTGTGTGAAGCATGACGTGAGCATCCGCTGAGAGCAGTGATAACCTGAGAGGGTCTCCTTCCTGTACAGCTGCACTTGACCAGCACAACAACAACACATGTGAATGAATTATTCACCACACACACACACACACACACACACACACACACACACACAAAGAAGTATCTGTGTCAAAGACACATCTCCCTTCCTTGATACGCAGCCGTGTCACTGAAGGTAGAGGTTCCTTTATTTGAAGGAAGGAACCAGCTGTGTTATCATGACACAGAGAAAAACATCCTGAGGGTCATGACTTTCTCGCCCCCCCCCCCCCCCCCCTAGATCGCCCGCCCACCCGCCCGCCTGCTTTTGATATCAAACAGCTGAGTGACCTCGTGAGAAATTTGTGAATGGACGGTCCGGCACGGCTCTCTTATCTGGCTCTGCAGATTTCAGCTTCTTGTGCGACAAAAAGTGAGACACAATAACGGTGACGCAGCACATCCTGTTCCGCCAAATACATAATGGATAATTGTGCAATCAATTGTTGCATGTGCGCGGTGCGAGTTGTGCGAAAGTAATTTGGTCCATGAAGTGATAGCAGCTGCAGATAGCAGAGTGCTGGTCTGGAGCTCGGCCAGGTTATTAATGTTCTCTTACAACACGCTGAAACAGAAAAAGGCACTGCAGGAATTCAGAGTAATAAAACACAGCTTTGTTAAATTGATTTCCTCAGAGTCTCCTGCCACAGTTAATATACACGTGTGTGATGATGCAACCTCTCGTTTATCAGATTTGTATAAACATTCATATTACTGTCCTGAAAAAAGAAAGAACACTCACCGGACATCTTGTTATATCAAAATGATGAGCAATAATCAATTCTGAAGATCCAAACTGTAGATGATCACACATCCCTGCAGACTCTGAGATCAGCTGCTCTCATCACAAACAGGGTTGCGAGGGGTTAATTGGGCTACTTCCTGTTTGCAGGTAGATTTTATAGTCTGCAGGTGGAGCGGACCGATGTTTAATATCGAGTAAAGGAATAATAGAAATATGATCAATAAACGGCTTTGTTCTCGAACAACTCCAACCACATGAATAAGCAGATAAGCAGGACACACACACACACACACACACACACACACACACACACACACACACACACACACAGTTGAGCTAAAGGAGGTTTTATGAATTATTATGAACGTTGTCTTTGGACCAATCACTGTCATGTTTGGGGTTTCCACGTGCAGTTTTGTTGGGTTTGTTTCCCTGTCTGTCAGTTCCCTCACCAATCATCTCATTAGGTTCAGCTGTGGTCACAGGTGTTTCCACTCTGATCTACTGGCTCCTTCCAGGAAGCCAGCACCAGATTATTGTTTCTTCTCCATGGGTTTGTCCCTCAGTGTCAGCTCTCGCTCTTCGTGTTATCTTGGATACTTGTGTTTACTCGTGCTTGTTAACCTCTCGTGTTTTCTCCCTCTCTAGGACGGGTCCTTCCTGCGTCTCCGTCTTCCCCGTGTCGTCTCGCGTGTGTCCGATCTGGCTCCTCGTCACGCGTGTTTGGGTTTAGGGTTTTTAGGGTTCACTAGAGTCACATTTATTATCTTGTTGCACAATTATTTCACCCCGAGTCACGATTCTAATAAATTATTATTTGTAAACGTCAAACTGTCTGTGAGTCGTGCGCTTGGTTCTAAAGGATTTGTTGGAGCACAACAAATCACGTCACCTTTAATGCTATGATGTCTTTATTATGACAACTTGACATAAACATGTCAGAACAGGCCCGATAAACAGACTTACAGAAACTTACTTCTGTTAATATTACGTTAACTTGTCATATGTGGTTCAATAAAAAAAAACATATAAGAGGCAATAACCAATATATTAAAATAGATTTTTTTTTTTTAAAAAACCCCTCAAGTATGAAGAATAATAAAAAAATACAAAATGTACAAAGGGAGCACGAAAGAAAATAAATGTAAAGTCCAGTTTAGTCCAGTTTGGCTCCGCCTACAAACCATCACTGACCACAAACAGAGACATGTTCTGATACTTTATTGATCCCTCAGTGACTTTGATACGACGATGTGGGTTTGTCAGAATTGGTCTCAGTTAAATCTGATATGAGGAACATATGAAAGTCCATTATAATGTTAGGGAACATTTTACTCCATGTGTACTATATGTACGAAGGTCTCATAGAATCTGTCATATAAAATGAAATGTCTTAGAATACGACATGCACAGCATATTGGGTGTTTTGTTTTCCATCATTTCTCTCCCTTTATTCTGTACATGTGGGAAGAGTCACCCAGGCTCTTTCTCACTGGACTCCTTCTCAGCCTTGGGAGATGGTAAATAGTCATGTAGTCTCTTTTCTCACACTAGGGGATAGATGGTGCCCTGCCAGGTGGGCAGTGTCTCTATGTGGCGTGATGGAAATGTATAAGTGTTCATGTTTGCCTTTTCTCGGGGCCTCTTTCTCTCCTCACCGTGTGAGAGAGGGGTCTTCCAACGCTTATCTTGGCTTTGAATAAATGTTCACTGAGACCAGATCGATCTTTGGGTTCTTTTCTGAATAGATCTTCTCACTCTTTATTTTCACTCTTTGGTAATGGTGCGAAATTCCACAACAATACTTTAAAAGAAATCCAATACGCAGAGACTTATTAAGCAGAATCAGTCATCATTTTTATTGATGTGTTATTGACTCGACCTTGTTCCTTTATTTTATTGGACTTTCCCTCAAAGGTCCTATTTGAATAGAGCTGAACTATTTCTGAAGTTCTCCTTCTGAAACAATAGAAACTGGAGTAAGTCAGCAGTTGTGCTTTTATGTCTCATATAAAGCCAGTTCCTCTTCCTTCATTTGATCGATATTAAACCCAAACTATTTCCTGTTTTCCTTTTCAAAAAACATGAACATGAGTTGATGATTGACGCCTCCACGTTGTGAGGATTCGACATCCCGACGTGACGTCATATTTGGGTTTATTTTCACACTGTTCAGAGTGCAGACCAATAAAGTGTGTGTTTACAGCAGCGCATAGCAACACTGGGATCTGTTAGCGGTCCGCGGGTTTGGATCTGTGTCAGTTAAATTATGACCTCAGTTCAACTGTGTGTTTTCAGAGGTTTGTTGTCAGGTGTGTGAGTTATTACAACACCTGCACCCAAATCCCTCACCTGACGTTTTCCCTCTGTAGTCTGGAATCAAAGGCACGTCGTCGCTTTCTTTTCCCGTCCAGAGTGGAGCTGCCGTGAGGCGTTCAGGGTCCTGATGCACACGAGACACTGATGGATGGCTGCAGGAGCCGTTCACCTCGCCCCTTCAAGCGCTGTCATTTGGACAAAGTGGCTGATGACTTTGTCAGAATCCCCAAAAAGCATCTACAATAAAAACATATTCATATTCTTTTTTTTTGTTATCCTGAAAAACAAACGAGTTTCCCAAACGTTTGCAACGCCAAGGAGCCTCATATCGCATTACCTCCCCTCGCCCTCAGGTTTCAGCTCTTACAGTGACTCCAATGTTCTGATGAGACTCTTCCACATGTCCTCCAGCCCTCAGACAAACTCCCACGTGAGAGGAGACAAATCACGGCCGTCGTGTTGGCTCAAGTCAAAGTCGTAAGTCATCCACTTCTTCCTGTCGGTGACTCGGAGATCTGATAAGACTGAGGTCAAGCGGTGCGTCCAGCGTCTTCTGACTGAAACAAACTGTGGAGGACTCTGTGGAAGAGAAACGGCCTGAACACACACACACACACACACACACACACACACACACACACACACACACACACACCGTTCGAGCCAGACAGAGGGACTGACTTACTGCTTTAAGCCTCGCGTCGACGGCGTGACCTCGGCGTAGACCCGACGCCGTCGCTGTGCATTTATAGTTCAGCGTCGAGGGAACGCGTTGCTCTGCAATTCACCGCCAAGCCACTAGGGGGCGGTGGTGACAAAACTAAATCAATCGAAGCTCGTTAGCTCACTGAGGAATCGGCTGATTTTCTTCGCCGTATACAGCCTTTCAATATTCCCGTTGTGACCGGAAAAGTAACTGCCGGAAATGGCGTTCTGAGCGGACCAATCACAGTCCTTGATGTTTGCTTTTCATTGGGCTGTGGAAAATGATGGAAGAGCTCAGATAGTGATCGAGCAGAAACACCTTCACATGTTTGCGTGGTGGGAAAAAAAAAAAAAAAAGAGCTGGGTGCAATAATGAGACGAACTGTTTGTTCAACAGTATATTAAATGTAAAACGAGAGGCTTGTTAATAAGGGGCCCTGAGGCGCCGCCACCTTTAAATAATGAACGTTTACTTAAACATGTCAGACATAAATTAATTAGATAATGTTTATAATGCGCCTGTTAATCTGTCAGCACCTGTCAGCAGTCATTAAAAACAGGCTCCAAATCAAACTGCTTAACTTTATTGATTTATCTCCAGATTCCCACAGGGCGTGGACACGCCCACTTTTAATCACACGAGTTCAACTATTCTCGTGCTCTCGTTCTTCTTCGTCTGTAAAATTGAACAACTGATGCTGTCTGTCATGTTCTTATTAGCACAACAATGCTAATACAAACAGCCCTGCGACCAATGACACAGCAGTTAAAGTTACAGATGCTAAGAAGCTACGATCATGTTTTAACTTAAGAAACTCTTAAACTTGTTTCTATTCAGATGATGAATTGATTCATTGACTCCTGTAATAATTTAAAGCAGGCTAACTGGACAGAGCTAGCAGCCTCTGTATGCTAACCAAATGCCATGAACACGAGTCACACTTCCCATTGAGGGACAACACACACACTTAAGTGGTTGAATAGAAAATTTGTGAGGAGGGTCAAATGCCTCGTCAACATTTGTGCGGATGACTTGTGTAACACCACCCATAAAATGACCGCACAGAAGTCCATGAAGTTGTGAGTTAGCGGAGAAACGAGAGCGACCTTCAATGAGCAGCGTCCAAGGCCAAGAAACTCCAAGAGCTAAAGTGAAAAGCTGCTTCTTGTATGAAGGTACACAGCAGCTCGTCATACGTGGCTTCAGTTCAGGCTTTAGTTTGTGTCAGCTGATCTCACACTGAAAGCATCGTATTGGCCGAATAGTGCGTATGCAGACTTGTTTAAACATGGGCACAAAAGGTGCGAGGGCCAGGCGAAGTTTTATTTTGGTGGTAGTTTTGTGTGTCTGTTTTACGTTTCCAAAAACATAAAACATATTTTTCGATCCATTCTGTCTTAAACTCGTGATTTTCAGATTCCACCTCTCGCTTTTTGTCAAGTTTGAAGCACGCCATGATGTTTGCTTTTCTAAAAGAACAGGTAGCGTTAGCAAAATCTGACCGCGTTGTATTAGCTAATGCTAACCTGCTAACCTGTGTGAGCGCGGTGAAGTCAGTTTCATGTTGGAGGTTCCATGTTCGGTTTACCCGTCTGCCAAATATCCAACTTCAGACTAACTTCCTGCGGAGGGGAAAAAAAGCACTCGCGGCCACAATGAGTTTCCATAGAGACGTCAAACAACAGCTGAGAGGACATTTGAATTGGACACGGGATAGATACGCGATTGGACAGAAGTAGAATATTGACGTTTGTCTCGGTCCATTTATTAATGCTAACTTTCTTCAACAACTACTCCTGTAAACTATTACTAAACTATGACTATTGATAGTAATTTATAGGAAACGCCCCCCGCCTTGTCTCCATACGATTTACGTGTATTAAGCTGAAGGTTTGTTTGAACAATTTGCAGCTTCAGATTTTTTCAGACACTTTTGTATTGCATAACCTCCATTATAAATCATACATTATTTCATGACATAATCATGCATCGTTATATAATTTCAATATTTATCAAACTGTGCTCCTTCTGTTTGTTTGATCATTTCCCTCTTGGGCCCGACATTTCGGATTTCATGCATATTTGGGGTAAGACTGCTTGGCATTTGAGGGAATTCCCAGAAATTCCAGTCTGTGTTACGTTCTCAGTAAAAGGAAGCTGGGCTGAAAAAAACATAAAAAAAGATTTGTTAAATAAAAGTCGAAAACAAATGTGAAAAAAGTCCAAATGCGTCAAAGACAAAACACACTGAGCAGGCAGAAGGACGACTGACTCTCAACATACAACACACGACCATGAAGTGACAACAAGAGGGAAGGAAGACTGCAGGTGAAATAGACACAAGGGCAATCAAACACAGGTGAGACTCGTGACACAGGTGAAGACAATGAGCACAAGCAGACACTGAGGATGAGCGCAGAATAAATCATGAAACACAGAAGACGCTGAGAAAAGTCACAAACGTAACAAAACGCACAACGTAGAACAAAAAAAAAATATTAAAAGCTAAACAGAGAGGAAATCTAAACACTGAAATACGAACTAAATAAGATCAAATCATGACAGTCTGGGAGTCTTTCTGGTTTTGAACTGCAGGTTTGACAGAATAAGACGATATGGTGTCACAATAATCTGTCCAATAATATTTCACTGCTTTGATCACCTTGTGTAGAAAACTATTTGAAGAGTTGGCCAAAATAAATAGCAGTTAGAGCCTCATAAAAAGAAAAGACAGTTAAGGACATTATTGCCTCAATCGGCAGCCAAGTAACAGATAAAACAATATTGATAAAGCAAATTATTATAATTGTGTAAAACAGACCCCTCAAGTAACGCATGAACCACATTATATAATGTAATCACTGTTGAACTACAATAACGTGTCCGCAGGCATCAGCAGGTCAGACATAACTCACCATATCTAAGTCATCCTTGGAAGCCTGTGCAGGTTAAATGAGATAAATAATCCCCTCGAGGACTTCTGCCCCTCCCCCAAGAAAATCTCCAAAGGAAAGGGTCCAAGACAACTCAACCATCGCTCCTTTGAATGTGAAGGAGGAGAGAAGCTGTACTCCAGATGTTTCAACTCGGTCATTTCTGTAACGTTAAATAAATCAGAAGCATCACAGGACACGACAGCAGGAGTTTAGTGCTTTTAATGCAACTTTTTACAGAATGAATTTGGCATAGAAATGAAAGTACAATGAGATTGGCACCATCCATTTTCAATGAGCACTGAGTCTGCTTCATATTAAACAGACCATCGTCAACACTAAAGTCACAACTTGATATTGTGTTTTACGGTGCTTTTTTATTTATTTTGGAAGAAGGAAATTCCGAGTTGCTGGTCTTATACCTCATCAGGAACGTCTCCTTAAAGTTGGAATTCCAACTGGGAAACTCTGAGACTCTTCGGCAGCCTCAGGTCAAATCCAGCATCATTACAGAGCAGCTGTATAACATAACACGTCAATCTTACACTGAAACAAAACGTGGCACCAGGATAACAGCGGCGAGAGATAATTGCTGTTTTCCATTTCTTTCCAGAGCAGATTAAATCTGCGTCTTCTCATAAATACCTCCGATTAAACGTGTGGTTGAGTTTTTTATTTGGAAAGTAAACATGAAATAAGACAAGTATCTTTAGATATATATCTAAAGGATCTAAAGAATACATATCTTTAGATATAGATCGATGTGTGATTGATTTGTATGACAGAAACGCACAATTAGGACCTCAAACTGGACTGTTTGAGGTCCTAATTGCGTTTTTGTTAATTAAACTTGAGAAATTAAATTAAACATGAGACAGAACAAAAAACGCTTGGTAGACTTTTGGACACAGTGGTTCTGTTGGCGTAGAATCACGACCCTATATACAGTCACTGTTACAGGCAGTCAACAAAAACAATGTGCAGAGAGTTTGGCGATGAGCCAAGGAGGCGGGGCCAAGTTTGAACAGCTGCAGATTGTTCATTTGAATGTTGGTGAAAGCAGAGGAGAGGTTCTGAAGGATGATGCGTCGGGTCGGATGCTCCGCTCTGTGAGCCAGGAAGTGTTGAGCTGTCATTTTTTAAGTGATGTTTTTAACTTTGTTCAGACGCGCTTCACATTCCAGCCCCGTCTGAAACACATTCCTCGCAGTTTTCCTGTAAGCCCCCCCGATCTGGATATGTTCAGTTAGTTCAGTTAAGTTTTCAATTTTATTTTTTTTTTTTTTTACAGATCATTGTGCACAAACATGTATGGAAATGTTTATGTCGTCATGGAGCCAAACTCAAAATGTCCTGGCTCCAGAGCGTGTTCGAACAAATGTATCAAAAAAACATCACCGCGCCACACACACACACACACACACACACAGAGAGAGGGAGATCTGCAGGTCAGACTGCCAGGTTGATAGGAACATTGCTAACAGTCTTGTGTCTGGAGGCTCCATCATAGACAGTCAGGCTCAGGCCTCACAGAACTCCAGTAAATCACTCGCTCGATCCGCCCTGCACATTCATCACACGGCTACATTTACACAGACACAAACGGAGCAGCAGCCACAGATTATTTTCAGTAAATCTCTGGATTATTTGGCGATAAATCAATCCATTTGGCCGGTGGCGGTTGGTGAATTATTTACCAGAGGAGCTGTTACATGACATGTCACTCATTTACAGTGCAGCACAAAAGATGCTACAACGCTCGGGCTTTAGAGATATACTGTGATCTTTTTACGCTACTCTCAGGTTTTGTTGCAACTCTAAATTGAGATTATTTGAAAACAAGTTTTTTTTTTACACTTACCTGTTCAGTCCCTGTTTCTGTTTGTTGTTGGGGTGAGGAACGATGAAGGTGGCGATGCTAACAATGTGGTGGACAAACGTCTTTCTTGAATAAGAAAGGGAGCGCTAAGCCCTGCTAGCCCATTTATGCTAGCTGCTGTGTTTGCTTAATGTAATCCCCTTCTTTGACCTTGACTTGCACAGATGTCAAAGGTTGAGGAAACCAAACTGATGAGACGAGTCATTCACTGGTTGCTCTCATTAAGGCCCCGTTTCCACGGAGACGCTGTGACAGTAAAACGAAACAGTTGAGTAGCGGATTGGCCTTTCGTTCACACGGCGTCGGTGTTTCATGGGGGTGGGAAACGCAAGCTTTTGAATTCGACCTCCAGAGTGGAGCGAAACGAATCCGGGGGGCGTATCACAGCCATGTGAACGAAACGGAGCGATGACCTCACCACACCCGCCCCCCCCCCATACATTTGGACATGCGCAGTAGTCGAGAACAAACATAAACAACAATGGCGGCGGATTCGCTTGTGCTATGTGCTTCAGCAGCTATTCGCATTGTATAAACAGAACCTTGACATGATACATCGTGTGTATCGCCGCTGAAAGAGCATCAAACACCTGCGGCAAATTGTTCAACCTTTACCCGAGCACAGGGCGACCATACGCAGCGTTTAGATAAGACTTGGGAGAACTAGCCGCTAAACAGGAGGTTGTGGAGGAAGTGGTTGTACTGGTGAGCGTCGTTCCACTGCCCACTACTGGTCAGGCGTGAGAACTACATCGTTTTCACTCAGGCAAGACCTGCCGTGTAGACCAGGGGTGTCCAAAGTGCGGCCCGGGGGCCATTTGTGGCCCTTGAGTGGATTTTTTGTGGCCCTTGACTTCAAATCGAAGAATCAGAAGATTTTGGCCCCAGGCCTCATCAGATGGCATATTTCGTTCTTTTTTTCTTTTTCATGTTAGCGAGGGAGACCTATAAAAGCCTGACTATTCTTTCCAAAAAATTAGAACACAACAGTTTTCCCACTGCAGTTAGTTATTGTGTATTTACATTATTTTTTGAAGTGGTCAAAATACAAAAAGTTCCTTCCAATATTTAAAAAAAACAAACAAAAAAACCCTGTGGCCCGTGAGCGATTCTAACGCGACAATTTTGGCCCGCAAGAAAAAAAGTTTGGACACCCCTGGTGTAGACGGTCTGTACTTCGAACCCAGAGTGGAGTCGTTTCGATGCGTTTCTGTCACAGCGTCTCCGTGTAAACGGCGCCTAAGTTAGAACATCTCTGCAACATTATTTTTGTTCATTTTTGATGGTGCATCGTTTGAGCTTCATCATCTTGCTGCGCTTTTTCACCATCTTGAGTTTATTAGTTCCTCAAAATCTTTGTCTGGTTTTGATGGATTCCTAGACAGATTTGGTTTTCCTTGAAATAGAGCTGCTCTGTGAAAGCACAAAGGAAAATGAAACCACATCAGATACATTTCTCTGGAATACATTTCCATAAATGCAGCCATTCTGACAGTGTTGGATGTCAGCATTTTGCATGTTAAACACAGGAGTCAGTGAGTGGTGCAGCTGTTATCACTTTGAAGGGATCTTTCCTTCTACAACTGTAATTCCAAAGAACCTAATCTCCTTTCGGTTCAGTCTCTGCAGAACTATGATCCTGAAATAGACGTGTTATTTTCATACATATTAAGAAGTTCCAGAATTGCAGCTGTTGGATGTTGTTGTTTATTTCTGCTACATGCAAACTTTTAGCTGTTGGTTCTGAGTACACTTGAATGTTTACCAGAAGCCTGGAGCACATTTGAGATGAGCATTGTTTCTCGTTCATCCAGTCCAGCGCCGGCTCCTTTGGGTTTGAGAGCAGCAGCGGCAGTTTGAAGCCGATCTCGAGGCTGTTCTGCACGTGTGCAGGTCAGCCTGGAGGGCGCCAATCTCTGAGTAAACAAAAAACCAGTACAACAGTCAATAAATAATGTTGTTGTTGAAGTCGTGTTTCTGTGCTTTATGATGCAGTAAAACAGCACATGGTCATCAAATGTTTAAAAGAGATGTGTGGTCTTATAAAAAGCTTTCCAATGAATTACAGGCGTTTGTACACACACACACACACACACACACACACACACACACACACACACACACACACACACACACACACACACACACGGTCAGGGGAAAGTAGTTCTGCTATTTCTACCTCATTCTTATGTGGTCCTTGACTTCTCTTCAGTAGCATTATCTGGACAATACTCCCCTCCAGTGGAATATAACGGTAATGACAGTTTTTTTTATTTTATTTTTTTGTTTGTTTGGGGATTAAAAAAAACATCTGAACACAATCTTAAATTTACGTAGCCCGAGCACGAACAACGAGAAACCAGGCAGTGTAATTTTACATCTGAATTATTTTCATTAAATGTCTCATTTCTGTCTGTTTGTAGTCTTGCACAGCAAATACTGCCCTCTAGTGGCTGTCTGCCAGATTGCATTTTTAATATTTGGACACCTCATCTGTGAAGTGTGTGAAGATATTTTCCATTTATTTTAACTATTGCTTAGATTTTTATCAAAATGTTATTCACTGAATTAATTTGAAATAAATATTTGTACAGAGGAAACTATGCAAATTCCTTGTGTGTGCATACATACTCATGTTTCCTTTTGATAGACAGACAGATACTTTATTGATCCCAAGGGAAAATATTTTGGTACAAATATTGTTCTTTTTGGTAAAGCCTCATTTTGTCATTGTTTGGTTATGTACATGTTATATTTCAAAGATTTGAGTTGTGTAACTTTGTGTCCTCATGTCCTTCGATGTTGTCTTTAATATTGTTGCCTGTTTTACTTGTGTGTTAATGTTTCTTAGTTCAGTCTTTAGTGTTTCCTGAGTTTTAAGTTGTAATCTGGTCTTCAGTGTTTCATGTTTTACTATGTAGTTTTCCGTGTTTCCCTCCTGTCTTGATGACCCTGATTGTCCTCACCTGTCTCATTAGTCTCACCTGCGTCTCATTAGTCTCACCTATTTAGTCTCTGTGTTTTCTTAGCCTCTTCTTGGTTCATTCTGTCACGATCACAGGTGCAGGCAGAAAACAAGGAGGGGAGGAATCAACTGCAGAACAAAAAAAAACACATTTATTTAAACTAAAAAGGCAAAAAAAAAATAACCCAACTAAATCCAAAACATCAAAAAATGGGCACAAAAACAAAGTAAATCCAGGGAGCAGAGAATAAGGAGAAACATCCAACTTCTAACACAGACAAAAGACAATGAACATGTTCATGTCAGAGTGTAAAAAAAAAACAACAACAAAAAAAAAAGCAAAGAGGATCACCTAAGAACAGACTTCATGAAATATAAGACCCTGACCCAGGGCCAAACAACACAAAATACCAGAAACGTTAACGATGTAACCCAGGAATATGAATAGAATAAATTCAGGTACATAAATAACTAAACCAGAACAACTCAAGACAGTGAATAAATACTTTAAATATAAAGAGAAATACACGGCTCGAACATTGATAATATAATCAAATAAAGTCAGATTTATAATTGACATTTTATTTGCAAGCGCTTGACAGATGCTTAAAGACACTTTACACATTTAAATAATCATAAGATGTACAGTTAAAGACAGTATAAAACAATAGAAAAGAAAAAAGTGATGTATTAAAAGCTAACGGTTTTAAATGTTTGGAGGTGTGAGCACGAATGGATGGGTTTGGGGAGTGAGTTCCAGAGGGGAGGGGGCAGCGATGGAGAAGGCTTCCCAGGTTCGGTGCTTGGTCCGTGTCAGTGGGGGGAGAGACGATGTTTCCTTCAGATGAGGAGGGGGTGTGGTGATGAAGCAGGTCTGTGAGGTAAGGCGGGGCCAGGTTAGTTAGTGTGTGAGGAGTGAGTGATGGGGAGCCAGTGCAGGTCACGGAGGACGGGGGTGATGTGGTCTCTGGGGCGGGTGCGGTTGAGCGGACGTGCGGCTGAGTTCTGGATGTATTGCAGTTTATTGAGATGCTTGAATGGAGAACCGTGGAGGATGCTGTTGCAATAATCTAATCTGGATGTGATGAATGCATGCATGAGTGTTTCTGCAGCAGGGACGGAGGCGGGCAATGTTCTTGAGGTGGAAGAAGGCGGCCCTGGTGATGCGTTTGATGTGGAGGTCAAACCTTAGTGTAGCTGCTGATAGAAGCAACATGTATATATTTCATAATTTTCATAGTTGGTGAAGATGAATAAATACAATGCATAAATAGTAGTTCATATTGTACATAAAATGTGATTAAAAAGGGTTTGTTTTTGGGTTAAGTTATGCAAGTTCATGTACCTTTTTTATTTTGGTTACAAACCCATGTATATTGAGTGGGGAACATATTTTTTTGTTCCGGTTGATTGCGTTGTTGGGGGGACAAATTAATAGGTGACGCATAAAGAAAGCAGCATGGGACGACAAGTGTTTGATGTGGAAGGAGTTAATGGAGTCTCGGATTAAAAGAAACTTTATTCCCTTGGAGTTTATGAGGCCAATGAGGTATGATAATTTCTGATATGTATGTGAAATCAATGTGTTTTCTTTTTGGATGTCAGACTAATTGTAAGTTCTGTTTGCTTATTTTATTAGTTCTGACGGCATTATTTGGCACTGTTTTGGCATCGTTGGTAACGTGAAGAAGACGTGGCTAAATAAATGTCTGTGAGCAAAACCGAACGACTTGAGCCTTGATTAAGACCTCGGAGGGAGTAACACTTAGCTTATTGTTGAAGATGTGCGGTGAGGGGGATAGAGTGCAGTTATCAAAAGTGAGGGAGAAGTTGTGAGTGGCTTTGGAGCGGGATGTGGGGTCAGTGATGACTGTGTCTGATTTGTCACTGTTTAGTTGAAGATAGTTTGCTTGCAACCTTGATTTAATTTCGGCGAGGTAGTTGCTGACGTGTAACGTGGGTGCTGTTGGAGATGTACAGTTGGATGTCGTCGGCGTAACACTGAAACTGAAGGTCATGTTGACGGATGATCTGGCCAAGGGGGGGGAGGATGTAGAGAATGAAGAGGAGGGGGACCAAGCACAGACCCCTGGGGGACACCTTGTGACAGGGGAGCGGTGGGGGATGAACTGTTTATGCTGATGAACTCTTCTCGATTGGGGAGGTAGGAGTGGAACCAGGAGAGTGCAGGATGGTGAGGTGTCCGCAGTCTGCTGAGAGGAGGAGGTCATGGGTGACTTTTAAAAGGGATGTCTCGGTGCTGTGCTTTGAACGGAAACCAGACTGGAAGGATTCAAACAGGTTTATTGGAGGTGAGGTGGGTTCTGAGTTGTGTGGCGACGGCACGTTCCAGAATTTTTGACAGGAAGGGGAGATTGGAGATGGGGCGGAAGTTTTTTGGGGCAAGACCGGGTTTTTTGATGATGGGTGTGATGGCAGCCAGTTTAAAGGTTTGTAGAACAGAGCCGGTGCAGAGGGAGGCGGTAATGACGTCAGTGACGAGTGGGGAGATGACAGTCCTTGATGGGTTTGGAGGGTATGGGGTCCAGGGTACAGGTGGAGGATTTTATTCCGGTCATGATGGTTGTGAGTTCTGCTGGCGATACTGGAGAGAAATGGGTCAGGTGATGGAGCAGGGGGGCGGAGGCAGGTTGGGAGATGGGAGGGATCCTGGAGATGGTCTTGATGTTTGATTTAATGAATGATAAGAATGATTGGCATTTTTCAGTGGCGAATGATGAGGAGATGTTGTCTTGAGGTTTAAGGAGGGAGTTTATGGTGGAGAACAGAGCCTTGGGGTTCTTGAGGTGGGAGTAGTGGGTGGACCGGGCAGCATCGAGTGCTTCTTTGTACTGTTGAAGGTGATAGGTGTGTGCTGAGAGATGAACTGATAATCCGGTTTTCTTGTAGAGTCTTTCAAGTTGTCTTTTCCAGGTCTTCATTTGGCGGAGTGTGTCAAAGAGACAGTTTTTGGTTTTGACGGGGGCAAACAGATCCAGGCCGGAGGAGAGTGTGTTGTTGTCATAGTTAACAAGGTGTGTGGGGTTGTCGGCTGGTGGTGGAGGGGAGGCAGACCGGGTCTGTGGTTGTGGTTGGGACCGGGACGTCTATGTCCACGGTGATGGCCGGGTGGTCAGAAATGTGCAGATTGTGGCTGGTTAACTGTTGGATGTTGAGATTAGTGGAGCAAACCAAGACCCTGGAGCTTTGGCAGGAGAAGAAGAGTGTGACAGGTAAACAGTCATGCAGGCTCACGTGTGGACAGCGTGTTGGAAGTTAGCCGCTAGCATGCGGCTAACGTTTAGCCGTTAGCATGCGGCTAGCGGCTAACGGCTAACGTTTGGGTGAAGGTCATCAGTTTTGAAGAGTTGGAAGCGGTTTCCAGAAGAGATTAAAATTGTCTATGAACTTGATATTTCGTGTGGAACAGGTGTGCAGGTGGAGAATCCTGCTAAAACCTTCTGGTTTCAAAAAGTGAATTTCTCCGTTTGTGAGACTAATAAAGGATTATCTTATTTTAAATTGGTCTCACAGTAAATGTTACTGTAAATCCTGAAGTTTACAGTTATTTTAAAAACTTTTTCATAGTTTTCAAACATTATTTTCTCTTCAGTTGTTTGTTCTATATGTGCTTTTCTCCCCTTTGCTTATTTTGCATTATTTACATAGGAATGAATGGAGAAGGAGCTGGATTTAATAAGTCTACTTCTTCTCACTCCTTTTTGGATGTATACATGACATTTATATTGAAAGTATCTGAGAGCTTGTTTTGTATGATCTCATTCATAGTTTGTCCATATTTATTTATTTTTTACATTTTTTTCTTTTATTTTTACATGTTCAAAATAAACATGGTGTTTCATCTAACATCTTGACACTTATTCTTCTGTGACACTTCATCCCTTGTTGGTTAAATGTTTCAGTAAAGCTGTCGTTCATTTACAGCTCTTGTGTCTTTATTTGCCCTGGAGACGAATAAAGTTTTTTTGAATTGAATACGCTTGCAGACATTCCCAAACATGAAGATATGAAGCTCATCCATCTTTGACCTGTCCATGTGATGTTGTGTCATACTGTGTAATCATGCAGAGACAATGTGTTATACATAATAAATCATTTATTGAAATATAAATCATCTGAATGTACATGTTGTAAAATAATGGAAGGTAATACTAAGTCGTCATATTGGCTGTGATTACAGAGAGGCTGTACCGTCGACAACACAAACATTCACATCCAAACGCCTTCAAACATCAAGCACGCTTCCTTTCCCCTCCTTCTCTTTTTTTTTTTCTAGCTTTAACTCCTCACCAACATCCACAACAACAAACAGGAAAACAAAGCAAAGTGCAGCAGCTGGTTGCAGACTCAGTCACAGTGGACAGAGAGGCGGAGGCAGTGGATCAGCTGGTACAGTAGCTGGATCAGAACGAGGATTTCAAAGAGTCGACACGTACTGTTATCTGATGTATAACATCAGATTGACATGAATCTGGTCCCTCTATTGTCTAAGTGTAACTAGAACCTGCTAATTGACTTCAGGACAGTAGATACAATATGAGACTGGACAGTAAGAAGCATCATGACCAGGTATTCTTCTCTTTTTCCATTTCAAACTCTGTCTCTTTTATTCCTTTATTATTTTTTTTCACAAATTTTTTGATGTGGCTAACTCTGCATGGTGTTGGAATAAAAAAAAAAAGTCCCTCGCTGATTAAAATTTTGTAGAAGTTGAAAAAACTTGTTGAATCTTTCAACTCAATTTCGCAAAATTGCCAAAATGTTCCAAAATCAAATTACGCTGAAACATTGAGGACCAAAAATCCCCATCACTGACTCTGTTTTTACACGTTTTATACTTCTTTAGGTTTTAATCATGTGCTAGCATCCATGCAGAGCAAACTAAATCTTTTATTTATTTATTTTTTCACATTTTGGTTGTAGTGGCCTCTTTATTTCATATCTGGATTCAAAGGCCCTGAATGCACCACAGTGTGAAGGAAGCTGCATTCATGGGCTCCTCGATGTATTAAACGTGTCAGACGTCCATCCATCCGTATGTTTCTCATACACAAATATTGCCCGACACAATATGCTGTATTTTACGGCAGCACGTTTTTTGTTTTTTTTAATTGTTCTAATTTACAATTTCGATTCGTGGATGGATTCATCCATCAGCATCAGCTACACTTGGTCAAAGGAGGGCGCTGGCTTCTATAAAATACTGCTATCCCAATAATCCTCTTATAAAAACAACTCTGGAGCTATTTACAATACAATCATGCTTCATTTGGCAAAAATACAACTGGAGTCTCAAACAGGGACGACTTTGAGGACATTACGTTGTGAGACACTGTGAGGATGCATGCAACCATTCAAACAGCTATACGCTCGACACCTATTCACAAATCACACACGTCTACACGAGGATGAAGTAAAAAAATAGATTTGATTACTGCACATGTGAAGCCATTGCAAACATTATACGGTCATGAGGAATGCACACAGTCCACATGTTGTGCTTATTGCTACTGATTGGACCAGCATCAGGATGCTTCACTCGCAGCAGGTGAGTCCTTCCTGCGAAAGCTGTTTGTAGTGTTGGGTTCTTGTTTTCTTCTTCTGTAGTGGTTAAATATGGTAGGAAAGATCCCGCGGCGTTCGTTTAGAGCTTCTGAACATGTCGAAGCCGTCCCTTCTTGCTTATATCGCTGTTAAAGAATGCCCGATAGAATAAAGCTTTACAAAAACAAAGACAACCTGTCCGACACAGGCTCCATGCTTCTTAGTCCTTTGCATGTCGTTTCTTCCTCCAGCCCAGCAGGGGGCAATGTCCAGGAGGTGTAGGGTGTACCGTGCAATTACCACAGACCTGTCCACACAGAAGTGGTTTTTGTTCTGAGGAGGGATCAAGGCGGCAGAGTCTTTGGTAGATTTACAAGTCTTAGTCTCTGGAGTCCTTGGCGTCCCTGGGTCTTTGTTCTGTTTGCTCTACAGGCCAGGGGGGCGGGGTGTGGGGACAGGATGTCACAGGAAGCTGTCTTCCGCCAGGTCACCACAGTCCAGACACATCTCGTCCAGCAGCGTGATGTCCTCGAGAGTCTCGCCCTCACGCTTCGCAAAAGTGGAGCTGCTTGAGCCGGTCTCGATGGCGCTCTCCTCGGACGTCTGCGAGCTGCAGGGACATGAAGAAGACGGATTAACGGTGAATTAAAGATACGACACTGCAGACTCTTTTCTCCTTTTACATGTTGCGTCAGCTTCCTGTGAAGTCACGGCTGAGGAGAACGACTCTCATGTGGATGTTTTTGTAAATCTGGGTAGAAAGGAGAATAACCGGACTGAACAGAACCTTTTTCTGCTCTCTGTCCCAAACGCTCGGACTCAACTTGGGAAAAGGGCCTTTTGGGTGTTCTGCACCTTCTGTTGCAGGACGACTTAAAGCTGAAGGAGCCGGTGTCCTTCAGTGTTTTTAAATCTAAAATGAAAGACTTGGAGGTGGACTCTATATGTGGTCATTGTTTCAGCCCGGCTGTCTGAACACCTGAAAACTTCTTGATTCTTAGATTATTTTAATCCATGATGATTTTATGAACTGGACTTTCTATTCTCCATCTGTAATTTTGTAAAAAAAAAATTCGTGGCCAGGTTTCCCTTAAAGAGGTTTTTAATCTCATTGGGACCAACCTGGTTAAATAAAGGTTAAATAAAAAAAAAAAAAAATAATAATATGAAATGACTTTATTCATTTTTATATACTGTAATTATTCGGTCTGTATGTTTAAAAAAAAAAGTGGTATGGTATGTGGGTCTAATCGATCAGGGTTTAAAACCTAAGGAGTGATATACGAGGTCGGCCTCACTCTTTTTTTTTGTGTGGCTTTTTTCTGACTTTATTTGAAAGACAGAATATTCTGAGAGAGTGAGGAATGAGCAGCAGTGAAAGGAGCCACAGGTCGGATATATGAACCCAGGCTGCCCTCTTTCAAGGACACCATTTATTCACCGTACTACAAATGGATGTTTCACTTTTTGAAGCTGAAACATGTAAAGGAGACGTGTGTGTGTGTGTGTGTGTGTGTGTGTGTGTGTGTGTGTGTGTTCCATTTACCCGTGTCTGTTCCTCTTTCCGTACTCGTCGTCTGATATGGGGTCCAGGTCTGGGAGCGGGATGATGTAGCCGCTGTCGGAGCTCAGCCGCTGCTCGTCGAAGCCGCTCTCCCGGTCCTTCAGCTTGCCTTGGTTCTTGTAGGTGATGCCGATGTACGCGTCGTCGTTCTCCATGCACACTCGGGTCACGGCCGGGTGGTCGCTCTTCAGGAACTCGTGGTTCACCCTCTCGTAGCTCTGCGTACACACACGGACACGTTGGACTCGTCAGCTGCAGGCCCGCTGTGCTCAGAGTGTGATCACGGTGCCAGCTTGGATGGTGCGACCCCAAACTGAAAGTCCCACACGCCCAAGGTGCTAAAAGCAGAGCGGGTTCCTCCTCTGCACGCCGGCCCTTAAAGCTGAGGTGAGGCTGCTTGTTTTATGTGCCATGTGTGCTGTTGGCTTAAACTGGCTCATTAAGGTTAACGGGTGGTGGAGGCGAGAAGAGAGCCAGCTGCTGCTTCTCTAATCACTGCTGGGTTTGAGTTTTACACTACGTGTGCAGACACAGAGGAAGTGGAGTGAGAGTGCAAAAAAAGTACAGAGAAGGGCGTCTTGATTACTGCTAAAAAAAATTATATAAATCTCAATTATGAAGAGCCGTAAAATGTCAAATAAAGGAAGAATATCAAATCCTGATTGGAAGTTTAAGAGCAGGATTTTCGGGAATATGTTCCTATGTAGAAAAAAAACTTCAAACCCAACAAACACTGTATCCCCAGGCTAACTCAGTGTTGTTAACAGCGTTGCCATGGTAACGCACATACTTTTGCTGACTGGGTCTTGGTCTTGTTTTCTCTCTAACTTTAACAGTTTAACTTTTGCTGCCATTTTTTTTTTCTTTTCATGCATCTTGTTGTCGCTGCACGTGAATGACTCGGCTCGCCTTTTCTGACTTTTCTAATTTAACCTCTCGCTTACTGAACTGTCTCCGCGTTGCTGTGTTTGTGAAAGCAGCTCGAGCAGGTTGGTGGTCGACCTGATGCAGACAGGTCTGAAGGGAGGTGACACTCACCCTCCTGTAGCTGGAGGGCAGCAGAGACGCCACCGACTCGCTCAGACCCAGGAAGGAAGGCCTCTTCTCCGGCTCACTGTTCCAGCACTTCATCATCATCTCATACCTGAAGAAGGAAGAAAGAAAGGAAAGAGAGAGAGAATTATTCCCTCCCTGTAACTTGTGTCAGACACACAGCGCTCTGAGGTCACAGCATGTGAGCACACGCACACGTCATGAGGAGCGTGCTCCGGCTTCGACATCCTGTATCCACTCTTGATCTTGTTGTAGAAGCTTGAATCCACGACCATGCCGGGGTAAGGAGTCCCGCCTGCACACACACACACACACACACACACAGCATCGTGAGTTTTATGCAAACAACTCCCCTCTCACCTGTTGAACTCTTCCTGTTTCTGCAGGACCTCACCTAAGGAGAATATCTCCCACAGCAGGATACCGTAGGACCAAACGTCACTCAGCGAGGTGTACATGTTGTCAAAAATACTCTCCGGCGCCATCCACTTCACGGGCAGGAAAGTCTGTGTGATAACAGAGAGGAGACGTTCCATCTTCCACTCATAAACACTGTTAAAAAAATCCAGTTTTATTGGAGACGATGATGAAGACTCACACTCCCTTTGGAGACGTAGTTGTTGTCGTGCATGATGTCTCGGGCCAATCCGAAGTCACAGATCTTTACGATCTTTCCCTGAGAGAGGAGGACGTTTCTGGCAGCCAGGTCGCGATGCACACACTGCAGAGACACACACACACACACACACAGAAAGGTGATCAGCGGCTCGGCGTCTATTTCTGCTCGTACTTGAATTGAATTCTGTTTGATTCCCTCTTCATGAAGCGTCGCTCTGTGTGTGTAAACATGCCAGTTGGAGGGATGGCTGTGACCACTGGATATTTAGGGATAATAACTATGAAGCCTCTGGCTGCACTGCGTCCCTGCCTGCTAATTCTAGCCTTGGTGTTACTGCTCCTATATTCAGCTGCTGGCCTGTCTCCTGAGCCGCCTTCACGCAGGACCGCTTATCACACAAGTGCTGATCTCAGGCGTCCTCTTTAGGACTGCACACGGGACACCAGGGGGGGAAGAAGGAACCGTGTGGTCTGCAAACCCCAGGTCTGGCTCGGGGGGACTTGGGAGAGAACTACATTCACACGATAAAGCGAGGCCGTCTTTTTTGAATTCCTTCCTATCAAAGTCCGTTTTCCAACCTCTCAGTCGACGCAGATAAAAAGACAAATGCTCAAAGGTGCCTCCACGTGTTTGACGAGTTCACAGCTTACGTTTTTGGAGGCCAGGAACTCCATCCCTTTGGCCACCTGGTAGGTGAAGCTGAGCAGGTCGGTGGTGGACAGGCCGTCGTTGTCCTCTGACAGCAGGTCATCCATCTCTCCCTCTGGTGTTTGTTGAGAACACAGAAAGGAAAAATCCCCATGAGCACACAGTGATGGTGTTTTGTAAATATAGTTCTGGCTGCTCAAACCTGGCGTTCACTAATGGCAGGGAGAAACCGGGCATTATTATACGTGCGCTACAATTATCCTCTCGGTGTAATGACAGGGTTGTACCAGTGCTAAACTCTGACGTGGGTGGACCCCACCAACACGGGCTCAAACACACACACTGAGTCCAAACACACGCACACATACACACAGGGCAGAAAGTGAAGAGAGAGAGGATGAAGTTTGTGTGTGTGTGTGTGTGTGTGTGTCGTACCTTTAGGAGACGGCGGGTGGTCGTACTCGGACGTCTGGATGTCGGAGTACTTGGAGGAGTTGCTCCTCTCCAGCATGGGGACGTACTGAGTGTTGTCCGCCTGCTTCATGTCCATGTAGTCTCCTTTGCTCTCGAACGACAGGATCACATAACTGCAAAAAGACCAGAGAGAGAAAATGTGAAAAATTATATTTAATATGATGTATAAACGATCTATATGATAAATGATAAATGCATTAAACAATAAACGATAAAGGATCTATAAACGCCAAAAAAACAGCCGACAGCTCGTACAAATATCTGAAGTGATTCGACAATCAAAGATCTTGCAGGAAGCTCACTCTTTACTTTTCTCTGTGAAATAAAAATGATTTATTCAATAACATCTAAAACTAATAATGTTTTTTTTTTTTGGTTTTAGTTGAAATCTTTTGCAAATGTTTCGCTAATAAGACAAAAAGGATTCTTTGTGTTCTTCTTCAAAAGAGGGGAAAAGACATTTTAGCATTTTGCTATTTTAGCGAATGTAGCAACGTTAGCATAAAATATTGTGGTATTTTTGTGGAAGTCAGAGTCTGATAGTTTCATGCTTTTTTGTGCTCCTTTTGAAAACGTTTAAAAACAGACGGAGCTGCTGGCAGGAAGCTGCGGTGTCACATGGTCTCGCTCCTTCTCGCTGCTCTAGAGGAAGACGTGGTCGAGGAGAAACACGGTCGCCAGGGGTGAAATCATGTTCTGGTCAGTTCGAGGTGTGGTCGCTATGAGTCATCGGCGATGACCGCAGAGCAGAGAGGAGGGGGTGGGGGGGAGGCTGCTGTTTCAGCATGAGCGTCTGCACGGACAGAATGAACAGGTTCCTCACGTGGAATGAAATTAGGCTGAAAGCTGAAACCTCTCCAGAGTGAGATTCGATTTTGGTGAAGACGCCAGACGACCTCCTCAGAGAGGGAGAAACGGGCCGATAGAGTTACCGATCAGGGCGAGATGAGACAAGCTGCACGATATGTGTCGTCTGCTTGTTGTGACATTTGCGAACGGCAGAGCAGGAACGAGCACGCAGACGCTCGGACGCACGCCGTACCTCCTGCTGCTCTCGTCCGCAGGGTTGATTCCAAAGATGTCGAGCTCCTTCTTGCTCTTCTCCGGGGTCAGGCTGAGGAAGTTCTCTCGGTTCTTGTGCAGATAGTTGACCAGGTCTCCGTAGAAGCAGTACTCTGTGATTATGTAGATGGGGCCTGGAAGAACACGGCAGATAAAGGTTTAGCATGGGCGTCAGTCTGCAGGCTAATCTTATCAGAGAGCTCGTAAAGACTGAAAGCACGGTCTGCACTCTCCCATAAAAAGCCCGTTAAAACACCACACCCACCACCAGCCTTTTTTCTGACCCTCACAGATGAGTGTGTGTGCAGAAACGAGCTGACGTGTGCAGCGATGCTAAACTCTGCATGTGTGGGTTTTTTTTTTTACCTGACTTGGTGCAAGCGCCCAGCAGGTTGACGATGTTGAGATGCGGTCCAAGATGAGTCATGATCTTCAGCTCAGACATCAGCGCCTGTTTCTCACTGGAGCGCGCCGTGGCTGCAACGAGGAACCACAGCGTGAACATCAAAACAAGCCGAACCCGAGTGTGTCGTTCCTAAACTGATCTCACACGTTCATTTATTCAGCACACTCACACTTATTCAGTTTTATTAACGCAGTCTATTTAGACATCATGCATTAATGACCCACACTCTCATTTGTAAATTCGATTATTTGCAAATTTAGTTGTGGTGTTTGTATATTTGCACATTTATTTTTATGTTATCTTTGACATGCATCTGTTGCACTGGTTTGCTCTAACAGCATTCTGTATAGATATAATGATATGGGGGGCGGGGTCAGGGGACGTACTGGTGTCCCCTCATATTTTAAATGCAGCATCATAAAATTGAAGGGACGTCCTGCAGTCTCAAGGTGCCATGTTGTTTCTGATTTCTGTTCTTGCATCAGATGCATCAGATATCCTGTCTTTTAGATAATAACAGGATCCTGGTGTCACTGCATGTATAACGTCTGTGTGTGAGCTGCTGGCTCGATGTTCCTCCAGCTCTCCTGATTTGTGGTCTGATGAACTCACGTTTCAGCATCTTCACCGCCACCTTCATCACCGGTTGGGAGCGGCTCAGCCCGTAGGCGGTGCCCTCCACCACCTTCCCGAACGCTCCGGAGCCGAGGATACGACCTGAGACGGAGACGCAGAGGACACGGGGTCGACGATCAGCAGAGAACACAAACACACGGGCAAACACAGCCGCACACGTTACGCTCAGCTCACCGAGGACGAGTCTGTCCCGGGGAAACTCCCATCTGGAGTCGTAGGGAAGCTGCATGGGATCCACGTAGATGTACTCATGACCGTCTGGACTCACAGACTCGATGACCCTCCAGCGGATCTCATATCGGGGTTTCTGGAGGGGGAATAAAAAAAGGAGATGCATTCATGACCTGGACTTTTTTTTAGAGGATTATTTCCTGCTCTTGTAAAGTCTGTTCACATGTTTAGCTGAATTTATTTGGTTTGATAACATGTGAAAGGACAAGTGTTTAACGAGGAGGAGGAGAAAAGTAGTCCGATGCTGTCGAGCACATTTTAAAATCAGGATTCAAGTTTTCTGCGCAGCTTTCATAAACCTTCAATAAATTTAATTTTACAGCGTCTGAGTCATCTGAAAAGAGGAAAGGAAAACTAAAACTGCTCTTTAGTTAAGAAGACATAATTATAACTGAAGGTGAAAAATGAAAAGGAGAAAAAAAAAAGTTAAAAGCTTTGAAAAAAACAAAACGTTGAAAATCTCCGTGTGTTTGAAGCTTTGGGTTTTGAACATGAGTGAGTGAAGGATGTGTGAATGAATGAGAGCAGCATTACCTGTTTCCAGATAACAACCAAC
>NC_136698.1:27141980-27166980 GCF_947650265.1 Symphodus melops | reverse complement strand
GTTCTGTCTCTTCTGATATTGTTGTCGTCCTTGTAGCTCGTCTAGTTTTACTTCCTGCTTTTGGATCTTTTTCCTTCACTTTGATTCGCCGGTTTTTCCAACTTGTTTCTCACACCTGTGGTTGATTAGCTGTGTGTTTAGTTTTTGTTAGATGTCTCACTTTCCTCTGATTTTTCTTCTCTCGTATTTGAACTTGTCAGTTTTTCCGTTTTCTCTTTTGTTCACATAAATGCACCTGAGTCCTCTCCATCCTTTTGAACGTAATCCAGGGATTATCCCGAGCAGATGAAGACTCACCAAAGACGGTGATAGCCACGCTGCCCGCTCTAACCACGCCGCTGATCTGGCTGGTGACGGAGCACTCGTAAGTGCCGCTGTCCTGAGAGGTGGCTTGTGGGACACTGAGAGTGTAGAGGACTCGGTCAGGCAGAGTGTGTTTCATTTGCACTGCATCCACGGCCTGCAGGATGAGAAGAAAAAAAAAATCAGGGTTTAAGATCCTCTGCATTGAAAAAGAAAAGAAAATCTTTTTCCATTTCACAGGTACGACGTATAAGAATGTGTGCTGCTGAAGGTTAATGTTTAAAACACTTGCTGGATCCACGGGAGATAAATCAAGACCGCAGAGCCTTTTAAAAAATCTGTAATTGCATCTGAGACCAAAAACCAGGAGTCAAAACTTCTGTGCTCCTGCCCTGAACTTTTCTGGAAAAATATTTAGAGGAATCCCAGTTAGAAGAGAAAAAAAACTCCCAGACAACATGCTGCATAGATTAAGGGAGTGAAAATGAATGTAAACAAATGTAAATAGTCCTGATCCCTGCAGCCAACAACTTCAAAAGCATTACATGTTTATGTGGCTGTCCTGTGCAGACAGCATCTGTCCTTCATGTCTGAAGGTCAGCGAGGTCAAAAGATTTACCATCCCTCTTTCTTCTTCTTCTTTTGAACCGCCTGCTTAGCCTCCAGCCATTCGTCCTGAACTCTAACGTCCTCATCTTTAACTGGCTCGCGTCCTCATAATGAAGACACAACATAAAATCCTTTTTTTTTCTTCTCTCTCTCTAACACATGTGTTCTTACCACTGAGGGCCGTCTTTAGAGCTAACTTGCTGCGGCTCGCTCCCAAAACCATTACTCACTAATTGAAGGCTGATTTTGGTGCCGGGGAGGACATGACATGGAAATATGACGGGGAGGTTGAAGGAAAGAAGCGGGTTGAGGATGAAACCAAAGAGGACACTAAAAAAAAACAACAAGGATTCTTCTTCTTGCCTGTTTTTTCGGATGGAGCCACTGCTGCTGAAAGCCCGCTCCCGGTGGAGAGACACAAGTGATGTTGAAGGACTGTCCGGCTCTCACCGTCTCCTCGCTGGCTTTCACCTCCACGTTAAAGTCCTGCGTCTCTGCGGGGGCTGCGGGGACCAACCGAGAGAGAAGACATCAGCACCATCATCTCACAGGTCCAGAGACAGAAACATGAGCTCATCTGTCGCAGACCGGTGGCTCAGTATGTTGTCATTACAATCCCCTCTCACACACACACACACACACACACACACGTGATAATGACTTCATATCAGAGCTGTCATGCAGTGAGCTCACTATAAACACACATGGGACACGATTGCAAATCTTTGTTGTGAATTTTATAGCTGTTACACTGAGCGTTAGCTTGTCGGTGCTACATAAAGAGAACTCGCTCAATAAACCGATTTCCTCAATTTAGTGAAGAGCTGAAACAGAATATGATGTTTAAGCTCAATATGAAACAGGCAGGTCTCTTTACATGAATTATAAAATCATAGTTTTCTGTTACGAGCTCTTTTCTGTAGGTTGAGATTAACGATCATATTTCACAACTAAAAGGTGATTCTGAAGGAGCTGATTGGTGTTTTTGAAGGGACATCCTTCATATGATCTAATGATTTATTTCAAAGGGAGATGACCCAGATATATATATTTTTTTTTTACCAAATAAGAATAAAAGAACCCATGTAAGCCAGCGTGTCCTCTGGCTGCCTCACCCTCCATCTTCACGGTGTAAACCTCAGATGTGACCGTCTGTCCGTTCCCCGTGGTCTCACAGCGGTACTGTCCGGGCATCAGGCTGCCGAAAAAGCCCATCTTGCTGTCGTAGTACGCCTGCATCTCCTGGCCGTCCGAGACGCTCCTCAGGACGACGTGAGAGTTGGGGTCAGACACTCGACAGGAGATGAGGACTCCAGGATCTTCCATGGGGACGACCAGGTTCTCGGGTGACTCGGGGACGAATGGAGACAGCAGATCTGAGTGAAGAAAAAGCACCACCATGACCCACTGATATATTTCCCACACCGTCCAACAAACCGACCTGTTTTTATGGCTCTCATTGGAAGCCATGTTTTGAAAGAAGTCAGTCTCATTTTAAATGTGAAGTTAGACTTATAAAGATCTACACACGTCCTCCTGTTGTTTCCCTCTGCACTCTTTGTATGCTCATATTTAAAGATGCAAAAAATAAAGGAATGAAGACTTTCAGAACTTTTGATGGTTCCATCTTCTTAAGCATACTCGATGAAGAGTCGATGTATTTCTTCTGTTAGCTTGACATTTTACAAGACTTCATTTTGAGCTTTTTTCCACATTTAACCGACCAAAACATTCACTGATTGGTTAAGCATGCAGCCTGATATTAATCAATGCCTCTTTCCTGTGGCTGCTGACAACATGTATCACCGCTATCTGTATGTAACAGGTGGGCAGATTGATCCCATAGTACAGGTAAAGCTAATAGCTAAAGCATCTGTACAAGCTAATCAAGAATCGGCGCGAAGTTTGAATCCCCAACTGTCGTGTTGACGTCATTAACAGAGAAACTTAAAAAGATATGATTCATGTTTGGCAGATGATTTGATGGTCATTTAAAAAGTGTTAAATAAAGAGTATAAATACAAGGGGGAACTTTTCTCATCCACCAAAACCAACTTGGTGAGCTTCTGTAAATGTCCTGACAAAGTATGTCCATGCACGACGGTCCAACGGACCTGGAACGAAGACGTATATTCCCGCCTCGTTGTCTTCCGGTTCTCCCTCCTGGCTCTCGTAGGTGCACATGTAGTAGCCCGTGTTTTCCACGGTGGCGTTGTAAATGAAGAGCGTGGCCGTGTAGTACCCCGGGTAGACAAAGGTGTTCTGAGGTAAAGGTTCGGCCCAGACCACGTTCCTCTTCCCCGTGCAGCTGATGTTGAACACGGAGTTGGACTGCAGGATGAACTCGTCCTGATTGGACACGATGGTTGGTGGCGGCAACAGTCCACAGGTCACTGAAACGGAACCATTAGAAACATTACATCCACTGACGGATGACGAGGAATAAAACTTGACCCATTACTGCAAAATTACCTGAAACCAACCCAGCCAGGATTCCCCCAAGGACCACATACGCCTTCACTCCATCCATGATGATGGATGTTCAGTCCTGTGAAGACAGAAAAGTGAATTTCGTCAACAACTGGAGCAAACACTTTGATTTTTGTCGTCCTTTCCTTGTCATAAAACAACTTGTCTCTGCGTTTTATCCAGTAATGATTTGATCAATAAATCAATTTCTTATTGGCTTCTTAATCTGTTCTCCGGCCCAAGCTGCAGTTTGTGCAGTCAAACTGTCTCCTCTTACTTAAACAAGCCTCACACAGATTTACAGAGGGATCAGGGGAAGCTAAAGGCAACATGTGTGGTCTCTTCACCGATTAATCACAGGATCACGTGAATTATTCATCGGAGGATGAGGGTCAAGATAACAAGACTGTAAATTCAGACGCGTTCAAACATTCGTTCATGGTGTGAACATAAAGACGGCCGGTAGAGGGCGACACAGTCCACACTTTGAGCTCTCCGTGGAGCTCGTCGTCTCCATCGCTCGCGTTTCAACTTTTTGCTTTTTGTCTGATTGTAACGTTTTCTACTCCTTTCACTGCTTTGAAGAAAGAAAGAAAAAAAGATTTATAAGAATAAAAACACCTATATAAAACAAAAACAGTCGCTTTCTTGCTCTATTTAAAAAAAAGAAGAAAAAAAAACATTTTGGCAAAAGGACGCCTGATCAAGACATTTTAAGGTTGAGTCTGGACTGATCACAGTTCATCCGGTTTAGTTCAGTCACTGAGTTCTGCAGAACCCTGGTCTCTCTGGATCTGGGTTTTTATCAGGGGCCACGCAGTCTTGAACTTTTTTTAAATAGATTTTTTTTAAAAACGCGTCTCTTCCTCCTTAATCCTGATTTATTCTCTCTCATACCTCGTCAGACATTCACCTTTTCATTGTTTACTAGTTTGACCTGAGCTGTTTTCCTTTGTCTATCGTGCTGTGGATATTCCACATCCATCTTTCATGCGCAGATTTCCCCCAACAATAAAAACTTTTGGCCCCTGTGGCTCCTCCGAAACGGCCTAAATGATCTCTGGGCAACCTGGTTAGTTTAACTCTATAATTAGAGCACCCACTCCGCACTAAACTACATAACTGTGTGGGAATAAGATGACAAAACGCATAATCTGCTTTGACGTGTTTATGCACATAGGCCTCGACTCAAACATTTCAAGGAGACATTTCTGTCTCCTTTTTGTCCTGCAGCCGCTGCGCGTAAATTTAAGTGCTTCTTAAACGCGCTCGGCCCGCCTGCATGAGCGACTCTTCTCACACTGAGACTCAACAAATGTGGCAGATAACAAATGCTTCGTCGCTCTACAGGGCTGCAAACATTTGAGCAACAGCTGATGAGGCTTGTCTCAACTCTCTGCCCTGCGCGGATGGTGGTTCAACTCAACTCCGAGCCAAAAAAAAAAAAAAGGTCGAATCCATGAAAAGCGTTTTTAAAAAGTCTGTTTTGTGCAAAGAAAAAAAAAGCCATAGTCTTCTTAGTTGAGCAAAATTTCCCCCTTAGTTAGTAATCCTGTGCAGAGTCCCCCTGGTGACAGCGGGTCGGTGGTTAAAGAAGAATGCGTCTTTGCTCCAAAAAACACTCATCTCCTCTTTCCCCCCTCCTGAATCCATCACACGGACTTCCATTCCTGCGCCTCCGGTGCAGATTTTCCATTTTAATTCCTCACATTCCGCGACCAGACGACGAGGAAACAATGAGATGTACACTTTCCAATGTGTTTCCCATTAAGTGGCAGGCAGCGTCCCCACAATGCAGCCTTCAGTCTTCGGGGTGACACCTCCAGCTGTGAGGCCGAACCCGAGCGCCTTTATCCAGCAGAGTCAGCGGCATCCAGCGGTGACACCATATGGTGCACAAGGAGCAGAAATCTCATATTTAAAAAAAAAAAATGATGCATTTCAAGAGGCAGAAGTTGCAAACAACTTGCAGGTAGTCGAGCTCGCCCTTCTATCGACATTTAAAGAAAGTTTCCCGGAACTTACCACAACTTTTTTAACTGGATAAACTAATTAAACCGACAATTCATCTTATTTTAGACCTTTTGAGCATGACCTCTATTTCAGATTCCCTCCAATTAACCAATTAAAAAAAAACACCCAAAACGTTTTCAAGTACGAACAAAAGTGTGTACTTCAACAACCGTTCAATTACCTTTCCTAATCCCCTCTTTATATTCCGTTGGTGTAAGTATATCCACAGTGAATTGTTGGCTCCAAAAGGCGCAGTGAGGGTCCTTTCGCTGCGGCTGTAATCCTCAGAGCTGCGGCGCTGTGAGAGCATATGTGCGACCCTCTGTCCGCGTCCGCGACCGTCCTCACAACTGCGCTCCAACCAAGCGACCTGTAACTGATTCAATGTTACAGTCCACCCTCCTCCTCCTCCTCCTCCTCCTCCTGCTGCTGCTGCTGCCCTCCGCCTCCTCCTCTGAACCCCCCCCCCCCCTCCCTCCCTCCGAAAAAATCATCTGGCTCAAAGTAAATAACTCTCAGGAAATGACCCCCCCTCCCTCCCCCCCCCCCTTCTCTCTCCCTTCCAGAGTTGGACCCCTTTTTCAAAGTAAGAGTCTCTTCTTTAGGACAAGAATCCCGCCGAAAAGAGGGAAAGAATTCTGCTTCTTGTTTTATTTCTGGTCACATCTGAGAACTTCTGGAGCAGTGACGAAGTTGTGGTTCCAGTTGTGCACTTTTTGAGGAGCGTGTTTTTGTATCTGATCTTATATCTGCACACGTGCTAATTAAACCTCTGATTTTAAATGTTTGCAGCTCAACTTCATCTTTTACAGTATATATGCCATTACAGTAGCTGTTGTGCAGGATGCACTCAGTGAATGGACACTGAGCCAGGCAGCGCGTAACTCATAGAGGGCGCTCCAACACCATCAAATCAAATCACCGACCACCCCCCCTCCCCCCCTCCCTCCCTCCCTCTCTCTCTCTCCCTCCCCCCTCCCTCTCTCTCTTTCCCTCACTGAGTCACAGAAAAACACACGAACATCTCTCTCGACAATTAGAAGCACAAGTTGCACCATCGGTTGAGGTGTCTTCTTTTTTTCTGCAGAAACAAATAGGCCTCATGTTTACTGGCACACGTGCGTGAGCCGTTATTTTTTTGTTGTTGTTGTACCCCTGCCCCCCCCTTCTTCTTTTTTTTTTTTACCCCGGGGCTCTTCTGACGGGCAGCAGCAGAGTAATGAGCCCCAATGAATCACCTTTCTGCAGGCACACATAGAGGGGCATCACACCGGTGTCTTTGCATGGAGCAGCACAGCCCCGGGGTCCATGATACCCCCCCCCCCCCCCCCCTCTCTCTCTCCCCTCAGCTTTGCAGCCGCTTTGGCGCAATTACTTCCACATGTTGCAGAAAAGAACAGCCTCCTTGTTCTCCAAACAAAGGATCGTAACTTCGGAAGACCCTTAAACCGGTTTGAGATTGTAACTTCTGACGATTTTTATCTCTTCGCTCCGAAAAGCTCTGAAGCAGAACTCGAGATAAACTGGAGCCCTCAAGCCTTTATGTGAGGGAAAAAATATACATATGAATTAAATATGACAGAATGTAAACTATTGTCTTGACTTAGTCTTTTAAATGTTTGCCTTCTCTCTACACTTGTAATAGATCCTTAAAAATCATCTTCTACTTTCAGAAAGTCTTCACTGAGAAGTCATAAACGTTTTGTTCTTGTCTTCACAAGATGATGTTTAACTCTTCTCACCTTCACACTCAGCATTTTAGACCTTCAGCACCTCCAAAGCGCACTGTCAATGATCTCTGTCATTACGCCACTACGTCAACTGTCCAGCAGGGGGCGTTTTAGAAAATGAACATCGAGACGCCTCAAAGAAAGTCGTCGTTTGATCCCATTTCCAGGATGAGAAGCATCAAACAGAAAATAAAATAAATTCATAGAATAAAATGAATAGATGAACGTGTTTTGGATGTAATTGCAACCCTAATATTCGTCCTTCTTGTGTGAAAAGAAAACTCAAAGTGTATCTTTGAATTCAAGCGTATAAACTTCCTTTTAAGAGCTTTTTATTATTATTTCTGGATTTAAATAAGTCCTGCGTTTTTCCCCTCACTGATTCAGTTTGTTGTGCTTTTAAAATGTGAGCAGTCAGTCAGCTGTACAAGTTTTATTCTTAACTATACTTTCAGAAGCAACTCTTCCAGTTATTCACTTCAAATACTCCCAGATAGCACACGTGACGTACCTTTAGAGCGCGTGCTGCTGACTCATAGATGTGATCAGTTTTTAAAGATCGATAATGACACCTCAGGGTGGCCTCCAGGCGGAGGTCCCTCAGGGAGCTGTCCAGCGTGCTGAACTCTGTCTGTCTGTCTGTCTGTCTGTCTGTCTGTCTGTCTGTCTGTCTCTCTCTCATCTGGATTAATGACTAAACGATATATTGACAATATTGAAAAGAATAAGAAAACGTAACCTTATCAAACATTGGAGCACGTGGACACATGTATGACTCTGTGATGCTTTAATCGTGGCGATTTTGTTGATGATGATGATCTAACACATAATAATTTCTGAGTAAAAATAAAAAATGAAATTAGGTTAAATCATGAACAAGTTGTTGCCAAGTAGGTTTTCAAACACAAATCCTTTTTTTCTCGGAGTTAAAGTGCAAAAAAAAGAAGGTCATAAGAAGCAGAAAGAAACATCTTCTCCTGCCTTATACTGACCTGAGGTGAAAATAAAGAAATGTGCATCAGTTAAGCCATAATACATCCAGCTAGGTTTGAATATCTGTATTTCACACCCATGAATATTCCAGACACGTTTTTATCTGTATCACATAAAAGCAACAAGGCGGTTCAAAGTGACACGTGAGGCATGGAAAAGAAGACATTTACAAGTTGCATAACTAACAATTAAATATAAAAAAAGAAGATCAAATAAAAACAGCACAAACAGGAGGTAGAATATTATGAGAAAGTTTAATGTTCTATAGTTTAAATGCGTCATAAGATCACGTTATTTATTAAAAAGAGTCTTTATTTAAAAGATCAGAGAGCGCTGTGATGCCTCTTTGGAGAGTCTCAATCACTGCTCATGCGTTAGTTTAAAGGGGACATGTTCTCCTCCTTTTTTCTCCTTTTCAAACAGCGCCCCCTGTGGTCTAAATGAAACATCTGTGTGTCTGAGCTTTGGTCCAAATATAACATGAATGAAGCAGCAGAGGAGGTTTGTGACCCTGTAGAAACCAGCTCTCTCAGAACGCTCAGTTTTGGTGTGTGTGTCTCTTTAAATGCCATAAGCCCCGCCCCCTGAGTTTTCCCTCTCTCTCTCACTCCTCTATAGAAACAATAAAAATAGCAGACCTGATCAAAAGTTTTACTCTAGGCTTGAGGTGGAGTCCATGGGAGGAGCTACCAGGGGAGGGGCGGGGCTTATTTACCAGAGTCCAACTTGTGATGTCACAAACTGAGAACATTTAAAACGGAGCATTTTTCTCTGTGTGTGTTTAAGACTTAAGCAGACCACAAACGAACAACGGGAAGGATTTTAAATTTTGTGGGTTGCTAGACACTCAGGTTACCCACAGAAATGTAAAAAAAAAAAAAACACTGTAAAAATGGATTTTTCATAACATGTCTCCTTTTAGTGCAACATAATCATGAAGCTGTTTTAGTTCATTTCTTTGTGCAGAAGAAATGAGAATACAAAAAGACAGAAGAAGACATGAACATACAACATGCAGGTGGGACGAAAGGAACTCTGAAAGGAGGAAGAGACACAATAATGTTATATACTGTAACATGTTGCATCGCAGGCCTGTAAAGATCCTGTTTAAGATCTCATTAAGAGTGACTGCGAGGCGAGGCAGAAAGACTGTTCCAGATGACTGGACTGTGTTGAGACCTGGAAGAGAATGATTCTGAAGAATCAGCCGTGTAGAAGATGAGCAGCTCTGCTGTCATAACAGAGAATCTGAGACCGAGGTAACAACAACAAAAAAAGAAGAGTTGTTAAGTTAATCTAAGAAGAAACTGAAACACGAAAGTGACAAACTGCAGCCTCACCCAAAGGAGCCAATCAGAGTGACTGTGTACAAATAATACAGGTCGAGTAATATCAGAGACGTATGAAGAGCTGGAAAATGAATACAAGCACTAAGACAAAAAGAAAGTGAAACAAAAATATCCGCAGAAGATTATTAAAAGTAGTCGTCATAGTAGTGTATTATTTCAGTTTCACATGACGAGTTTGAACAAAAACAAAGAAAATCACAAAGAAGAAAAAAAAAAAAAAGATTTGACCAAAAAGGTTTTAGGCTGAAACTTTATCTTATTTTACAAATCCTTATTACAAATCTTAGTATAGTTACAAAAAAAAAAAAAAAAAAAAAAGCTCAGGATGAAAATGTTGACATGACAGGATGCAACATCCAGCTCCAGGATGTGTAAAGAATGATGCTGGAAAATCACTCAGCTGGATCAGAGACTGAAAGCAGACGTGCTGGAGACTGTGTGAGGACAGAGATGTAACTCTGTTTGAGTGTCTGTTGGGAAATAATAAGATCAATAATAATTCATCTATAGAACCATGTTGAGGCGTGTTATAAGTTATGACAACAGGAGATCACCTGAGAGAGTTTCACTTTTAGGCCTGAAGCTCTTATTAAACATACTGAGATGACTCTTGAGCAAGGCAGCAAGGCATCCATCACAACCAGAAACCCCTAGAGTTCAGCTCTGATCACATTTCAAGCTTTCAACTCGACCACTAAGACGAACAGACGAACGACACACACACACACACACACACACACACACACACACACACACACACACACAACACCACACACACACACACACACACACACACACACACACACACACACCTCACCATGCACCACAAAAAAAAAACACACACACACACACACACACCTCCCCATGCACCACAAAAACACACACACACACCTCCCCATGCACCACAAACACACACACACACACACACCTCAGCATGCACCACAAAAACACACACACACACACACACACACACACACACCTCAGCATGCACCACAAAAAAACACACAAACACACACACACACACACACACACAAACACCTACACACAAACACCTACACACACACAAACACACAAACACACAAACACACACACACAAACACACACACACACACACACACACACACACACACAAACACCTACACACACACACACACACACACCTCACCATGCACCACACAAACACACACACACACACACACACACACACACACACACAAACACCTACACACACACACACACACACACACACCTCATCATGCACCACACCTACACACTCACACACACACACACACACACACACACACAAACACACACACACACCTCACCATGCACCCCACACACACACACACACACACACACCTCACCATGCACCACACAAACACACACACACACACACACCTACACACACACACACACACACACACAGACACACACACCTACACACACACACACACACACACACACACACACACACACACACACACACACACACACACACACTTGTTTACATTAGCAGCCTGATAACAGAAGGTTACTGTAGTTTAAGATTCACAGAAACTGTGCAAAGTCCGCGTGAGCCAAAAGGAGCCAAAGGGCCAGCAGGCTCCCGGATGTAGTAGTGATTAAGGAGGAGATATTTCAAACATGCCTGATGCAGCACTCTGATGTGTTCTGATTGGAGATGTGCAGCCCTGCTCCCCTCACTTCAGCTTCTTCAGCCTCTATCTCTCCGCATGAGACAGCAGCTGCAGCCGCCTGAAAAGCGCTCTTATTAATTGGCTTTTGTCATGCGTAATTGCCGCTTTTTCAATGGTGGCCTGACGTCATTGTGAGTGGACTCGTTTGTATGTGCGTTAGAAGGTACATGCATGCTCTCTCTGCCCCATACGTCACTCACTTTATTTGGTTTAATGAGGAGTTTTCAGAGATCATAAACATGTGAAGTTGATGAACTTTAAAAGTGATCTTGGTGGAGAAGGGGGGGGGGGGGGGGGGGGGGTCTACTCTTGTTTTATTCCTTTAAATACCGCGCTGGTCTTTCACACCTGCAAGAGGGGAACTCTAATTCGATTAATAGGAACCTCAATATATATTCATTAGGTGGCTTTCCCCCAATAATATATGATCATGAGCGGGACGTGAAAGGGGGCCATTTATTCCCGCTCTGAAAAGGTCTGCGTGGGACCGAAACTTCACCTGCTTCCCCTCTCAATTAGGAATGTATCCCAAACTCTGACAGAAACGAGTTAAATTAGGCGTCAGCTAATTTCCAGTGGCCCCTCCCACGTAATCCCCCCCTCTGAGTCTCTCCATTTGAGCGTGCCCCCTTTAATTCAGCACGAGTTGAAAGGTTCAAATAGTGCCTAATGAAACAGTGACTAAATCGTTCTGTGTCGCTCGGAGGAACCCTGTCGCTGTCTCTCAAAGCTCTCTGAGCGCACAGCCGTCGGGGGGTCCAGGGCTAAATGCGAGTCCCAAGGCAGGACAATCTAACCTGTCAAAGCCTTTGCCCACTTCTATATATCCTTGTTCTGTGGTTTCGAGCCACAGAAGCATAATCAACCGACGTGGGACCAAAAACGCAATTAAACTCGCCTTGGACGAGCAGAATCTTTTGAAAAGCGAACATTAATGGACTATTGGCTGCTCCCCGGGGGCGTGATCGGGTACCCTTTTGTGGTCAGATCTAAGGAGAAATTACAGCTACACTTTCATATAGCTCCACTCGGTTCCGTTTGAATTTAAGAGCTTATCTCATGTAAATGGGACTCTGATACAAAATGTTTCAATAAAAAAAAACCTCACAGTGACCATGGGTTCTTTCAAATATAGCGCCAATAGTGCGCTAATGAAAGCTTAATAAAACAGCTGCCAGAGAGGAGTTAGACAGATCGAGCTCTTAGATTCATAGTGGAAGTAAATATCATTTATATTTGATGCACAATTGGGGGGAAAAAACTGGCATCTTTAAAGCAAACCGGCCAAAAAAAGAAATAATAAATAGACCAAAAATGTAAAACAAACTCTACTGGACTGATTTGAATATGTTAAACTGTGATTCTGATAATTTCATCCACTCATCACTTTGTTTAAATGTTTAATGTGTAAAAGATCCTGCACTGTCTACGCAGCAGGTTTCCTTTTCACTGCTTTTTACAGCTGAGTTTGTTTTTTTTATGATCTGTGCTTCATGTAATCAAGACGTCATGATAAATTAAAGATTTGATCCATTAAAGTCTGCTTCACTGCAGGATATTAATTTTTATGCATCTGAAATGTAGACTAGTTTATTTAAAGTCCCTCAGCTTGCATTGATAAAAAATATATACTTCTTCAAATATCTTATTTTTTCCAATAATAAAAACATTATTTTCAGGGTAAATGTATTTAATGATGTGTTTTTAGAGACTTTATACATCGACAACTTCTTAGTTCAACTTGACATTTTTATTACAATAAATACAGATATACACATAGTTTACAAGTTGGTGCGTTCAGGTTTCACACAGTAGGCCAGACAGTTAGTGGGCATCATTAACCAGATCGATTTATGTATGCGCGCGCGTGCGTGCGTAACCCTGAAGTGATCAAAATACATGTATAACATCGGGATGAGGGGGGGTGACGTTTCCCAACATTTTACGACAGTTTTCAACATTTTGACTTTAATATAAAAGTAGGAAACATGAACAAGACTTCTCGGACTTCATGCAAGAGATCGCTCGGCTGCAAACCAATCACTGTTACAGGACAGAGTTAAGTGCCAGGAGGAAGGTGTCAGATGGGTGACACCTCCTTCTCCTCTGTGGTGGAGGCCGGAGATAGAGACTCCTCATCCTCTGAGCGTGAATAGTCCGTGTGCGCGGTTGTGCACTTGCACCCGCTGTGCGCGCTTCTCTGCGTGGCTTTGCCCTCCTTCTTGTGCTTCACTCTGCGGTTCTGAAACCAGATTTTCACCTGTTTCTCTGACAGGTTTAAATATGTGGCGATTTCGATTCTTCTGAGTCTGGACAGATACATGTTCGTGGAAAACTCCCTTTCAAGTTCCAGGAGCTGTGTGCTCGTGAAAGCTGTGCGCATCCTCTTTCCGTTCTGTATGTGGCTGCTCTCTGAGGCGCCTGTTGGAGAAAAAAACAAACAAACATCGTTTTAATTTCGCAGGTTTAGATTTTTTCTCAATAAATACAAGTTTTAGATTTTATCAAAGGCTGGAAATGGCGCAAAAGTCGTGCGTAATCATTGTGCGTAAAAGCAGCGCGCTGAAATACGTCTAATTGCCTCAAAGTGCAAAGAACAGAACTGACACAGAGTGTGTGAGCTGAGTGTATCAAACAGGTGTCTTACCAATAGAAAGACAGTGGTATCTCCTGGGATCTGTGACGCTGAAGGTGGGCGTGCAGACAGGTGTATGTCCAGGGTGCGCGAGCGTAGACGAATGCTGGTGCGCTATCCTCTGACAGTACTGCGCCTCTGCTCCTGGAAACTGACTCTTCAGCATGGGGATGCCGCTCCGGGACGAGTGGATGTGGGACGTGACGCAAAGCGGGCAAACACAGAAAGTCCCGCTTTTCCTGGACGGGCACACCGGAGAGCTGACCGTCATCATGCCGGGAGAGTGCATGCTGATGGGCAGAAGGAAGTCTTGTCCCGGGTGCTCGGGCGGTCCAGGTCGCACCGTGTCCTTGATGATTAAAGAATCGACGTAAAAAGACCTCGACATGGCTGCTCCGCTGATCAGTAGAGCGCTCCGTGAACAGGATGATAGCTGATTCTCATCTGAGCCCCTCGGGACTCCCAAAGGTGCTTATGTTTGATGCTTCAACAAAAGGGACCCCGAAGAGGGTTGGCCCTGCAGCGTCACCCACGTGCGCACCCGGCTCCATGGGTTTATACTGTCAGCGACCCAAACCACGTGACACCTCCAATCACAACTTGGAGATTTAGTCGTCTTATCCCCGAAATCAGAAAACTCTTGGAATCAAGAGTAATACAGATCAGCTACACAGAAAATTAACGTATTTACACATGTCTAATAAAATGTATTTTAAGGTCTGCTCTGAGTTTTTGTAGCAGACTGACAATTTTAAATCTAAACAATAATTTTTTTAACAGTGTTGAAAATAATTAAGGCTCTAAATGTATGAAAACATGCTGCTAAAAAAATATATATATATATTTAAAAGTCTAAAATGTCACGAGAACACACTTGATCAGCAGCTGACACTTGAAAACATGAAACAAGAATTTTAGACAGAAGAAAAAGAGACTTGTTGGAGCAGCTTCAGACTGTCAACATGAAGTTGTATTTAGCAGAGAATTAACGAGGATTTGATCCTTTTTGTACAAATACAAACACGTTTGGTATATAATGAAACAGCTGCGTAATAAATATGACTTGGAAATATATCACGGACGTGATCCAGACATGATCTCACTCTGCTCAATTTATTTACCCCCCCCTAAATGCGATTTAAAGAATTGTGCACGCGACCACAAACACTAATTGCCTCGCTGCCTAATCATCGCAGTCTGAATCCGGTTGGTCCACGTTTCACTTGCCAGCAATTAAAGAATTATGAAGCGATGTCGAGTCTGGGCTGCAGGTTATTCGATGGCGATTAGGATTCAATTAGAAAGTGTTTATAATGGTCGGTCTGTGCGGGGGTAAACAGGCAGCTATTTCAGAAATGCACTAATCCCTCATCTTGTGACGATAATTAGCGAGTTTGATCCGCAGGCAGGTCACCGGTGGGTTTAGCTTCTGCTTTCATCTGCCAAGTAACGCCTCGGACCCTCAGACGGGACCGGCATGCGTCAGTTTATCTGCTGACCTCAGACAGAAACACAGGAGCAACAGGCCTCGTTTTTCTTTTTTCTCTAAGGTGCGGTGCATCCTGTAAATAAAACCTCCTCATTGGGACGAAAACACGCGTTTATCTATCCCTCACCGAGCTGTGAGTTCAAGTTAAGAATTAGAAAGTCTTTAAAATCCAACCACAATAAAACAAACACGTCTGTCACACAGACAGTAATTGCTCTAATAAAGTGGATACAGCGTCTGACAGGCAGGACGCACAGTGTTGTTATGGTACAGATAACAGTCTGCAACGAGAGAGAGAGAGAGAGAGAGAGAGAGAGAGAGGGAGCAAACCAAGCGGAATGATGCGTGGCGCGCGCCCTCATCACACCATGCGAGCTCTAATATTATTTTTCCATAATTCTGCACGATAAAATTTCATTGTCTATTAAGTAATCCCACAAATGAGATCCTTTATGAGGCTATAATGAGGCCTAATTGCCAGGACTAGTGGAGCCACGTGGAAGGATTTAGGAAGCATTAAGCCGTCGGGTACTGAGCACAGACTGTTACCTAGCCATTACTTTCATAATTCAAGGAGAAAATTAGTCCATTTAAGGGAAAAATCCTTTGATTCCCTTTATTCTGCTCGGGGTGACAGGGCTGCAGTTTTTTTGTCCGCTTCGGTTAAGAAGCCGGTGCAACACATGGGGGTAATATCACTCACTGTTTCAACGTTAGAATCTTAGAAATGTGTAAAGCTCTCAGGGCCCCCAACTCTCCTTTCTCTGCAGTGCTACCCTCCACCATTCACCCCCCCCCCCCCTCCACCCCACCCCTCCCTTTTCACATCATGATGGGCAATTAATCACAGGGCTATTCAATAACAGGAAAATTCAATTTAAATAGGGGATTAAAAGGAGTTTTTATTCTGAGAGGATGGGAAGTCTAAGTTAATTCTCCTTAGAGGAAAACAGCATTTTTTTAAAAAAAGTCAGAGCAGAAGAGTGTGTGTGCAAGAGCACTAAAGAAGGAGTGTGCATTTGTGTAAGCATGCATGTGTGTGTGTGTGTGTGTGTGTGCAGCTCCGCCCAGTAGTAAAAACACACAAAATTGTAAAAGTGCTCTGCTAAAGTTCCCCCCTCTCATTCACAGCACATCCCATGCCATATTATACCGTGAAGAAGTCCATTAATGTTTTGTTGAACAAGCGTCATTAACTTGTATCAACGCCTTTTTACAAACCGTGCATTGTTGTGCAGGGCCAGTCTGCGGCCCATCTTGGCCAATACAGTGGATGATTTGGCCCTTTATTAGTTACCAGGCAACAGATCCTGAATACCAAAACTCAAAGGAAACACTCTGGTCCTCCATATAGATGTGAATGGTGAAGGGGGGAAAATGAACAATGATCCCGTGGACAACATAATGCCACGCAATGACTTTTCATTAACAATTATCTGCTTGATGTGAATAGCAGCTGCAGTGGCTTCTCTCCATCTCAGGCAGCGGCACAGAAAAGGGCGAGAAAGGCGCTTGAATGGCATCCTGCAGGAGCTTCAAGGCCTTCATGGTCTCCGTGAATGTGGAATCTAATTTATATCTCGGTGAATAATTAGGTTTCTATGCAAAAAAATGAGTTGGAAATAATTGCAGTTTAAAACACCGTGACAACTTAGTGGGATAAACAATGTAAAAGCAAGCCCCCTTTTAATGTGTCGCACCAGGACTTCATGAGCTTTCACACTTCAGCGGACAAGATTAATAAGCTGAAGTTAACGCTTAAGTGCAAATATGGATCAGGAAGTGTGACAAGTTCAAAAATAACCCACTCGTAGTCTTTAAGAAGGGGAAGAGCAGAGGAAATCCTCCGTCTGTAATGAGGTACAAGTCCTTACTAGAAGGTTAAAAACACGACGTGTTTACAAGGAATGATTAAAACCAAGATATCAAAACTGTATCATGCTTCATAAACATGACTTTTACATTCTGTATAGTTTCATTCAGGAAGATGAAGAGTTGATGGTCTAAATGTAACAGTCTGAAATCTTGTCCTTCCTTACTTTAATAAATCAAAAGATTTGAGGTAAAAGGTTTGTGTTTGTGTCGAGCAGTTTGACTGTGAACTATCTTTCAAACACAGTTTTGCACTGTAATCTAGGGCTGGGTGATTCAGCCTAAAACATTAAAACACTGAACCTGATTTAGGAATTAAATCACAAAAAAACCTGCAAATGACAAGACATATAAACATATTGTATTTTCAATGTGTTTCACTTTTACTGTTTTAATAGTGTGCTTGTTTGCATGTAAAGCACTTTGGTCAACCAAGGTTGTTTTAAATGTGCTATAGAAATAAAGATTGATTGAAGAAATAATAATCAAAATTTTGATTATCATTATTATTTTGCTTTTCTTTCATCATAAACTTTAACAAAAGCAGAGTTAAAATGCTCGAAGGGAACATCAGCTGTTCGGCTGACACGTACAAACCCGTGCAGGCTTTTACAGAGGTGGGAAAAAAATCGATATTCTGTGTGGTGATAAAACCCATCTCATATATATTTTGGAATAAGTTCAGTTTGATTTGACTGAAATACCAGGAGTTCAGATTGTGAGGTGCATGAAGTCTTTTTCAGGGTTTCACTTTCCTCACATCACTGGTCGGTCTGTGGGCTTGACTCATATTGTGCAGAAATAAAAAATGCAGAATTATTAGAAATGGATCAGAACTGTGTCTCGAGTGTCGTGATAATATCATATTGTGGGGAGTCCCATCCCTACCATATCAGCCCCATCTGTCCAGGTGTCCCTTTCTGGTCACATGTGGTGCAATGGGAAAATGACTCTTCTGAGGTGAGCTGCTTTATAACGGTGGTTTGCAGCGGTCGTGTGAAGCTCGTGGTCATTTCGGCTGCAGCTTCTGTCTGAGATGTTGAAATAAATCGGATCAGCTGCTGCTTTTTCTGACGCTGCAGAACCAAACCAGTTCCAAAACGACTGATGAGACTGTGTCTTTTTTTTGGGGGGGGGGGGGGGGGGGGGGGGGGGGGAACAAACTCTTGTTTCTAATGCTAGCGGTCATGTTGTTGTTGTGTGTCTCTGTGTAGTCAGTAAACGAGGGGCGAGGATGTGAACTACAGGAGCCAGAGGGCAGCAGTGGAGACGTTTATCTGAATTTAATTCTTTCAAATCCACAAACACAAATAAATGGATTCAACTGCAAACTCTAAATATATTCATGAAACTTAGACTGTGTTTGGCTGCTGTTTTAATAAGTAATATCTATCAGAGATTAATTTCAGGTTAGGGTTCAATCATGTGAGTGATGTCCTGGTGGCCTTTGAGTTCGCTGCTTTCCAGTGATCAGGAGAGATGAAGGCGCTTCATTCAAAATGTTTGACTGCAGCACTTTCATTTCAGCGATGATGACAAAGACCACGTACCATTTCTCACATTTTTTAACCCTCGATATCAGTAAAACTACACAGCAGTCAGACCCTGATGTCCCAACATAAGTAAGATCAGAAAAAAATAAAAATCCCAGTGTTAGCCAAACACGGTGACCTCCGAGAAACGAGTGTGACCTCCTGAGTTCTTGTGAAAGCATCTTCAGAAAACTTCAAATGCTCAAATATTTGCATCTAAAACATAAATCATGTCGCTGGCAGGTAGTTTTTATTAGGTGTTAACAGCCAGTCTGTGTGTGTGTGTGTGTGTGTGTGTGTGTGTGTGTGTGTGACTCTGCACATGTGATATGTGTATATTCTGTTGTATGCACTTTAGATTGCTATGGTAAGTTCTGTGAGTATCACAAGTTATACTTTGTTTTTGTTGTTGTATAATTATATAGTTGTATTATTATTATTTATAATTATATATTTTATATTTTTTGTTGTTATATAAAAAAAGACAGATTGGTGTTTTAGATACATTTCAGCTTCATGTCGTGTTGATGTTCAAATAGTTCAATGTAAAAAAAAAAAAAAAAAAAAAAAAATCCTTGTGTGCTTTCTCTTGATTGGTCAGAGAAGTAACAGAAACAACTTGTGATACAACAGGAGGTTGTTGTGTGTGCTGCTCCTCCCTATACAGCCGTGTGTGTGTGTGTGTGTGTGTGTGTGTGTGTGTGTGATTGTGCACGGACAGCTCAGTTAGGGAGCATGGCCCTCACTCCTATAGAAAAGTAAAGTGACGGGCTGCGAGTAAGAAGAGGCTGCAGAACAAAGCCAGCGCGGTCCTGCTGATGGCCTATAGAGACGTCCTGCACCGGGCTGCCTCTAATTAGAGAGACGCTTCTCAGTCTCACAGAGCTGCTCAGACCAGACACTCCAGACTGAAGTGTGCCCCCGCGCCAACGAGTGCGTCTACATGTCCACACTAAACGCTGCATGTGTGTGTGTGTGTGTGTGTGTGTGTCTGCACACAATTAACGAGGCTGGAAAATGAGATAAACACCGACTGATAGTGACGCCGGAGACATCTTTATGAAAGCGTTTTGTTGGAGCGCTGATTTGTCCCTCGGCCTCCTCTGTTGTTTCCAAAAGACTACACACACATACCACGACAGACTCTGCAGCCCTTATTTCAATCTGCTCTTGCTTGAGTTGTCAAATAATCCTGAAATTTCCTCCTTGTGGTAATAGGAAGCTCTTCCATACTTGGTCACTTTGTAGTGGATGTCCTCCCTGCAGGAGTTTATCAGCTGTGAGGACTCATTACTGAGCAGCACGCTGGTTTCCAAGAACATCAAGATGCTGTGTTATCTGCACTAATGATTCACTTTTTAACAACGTTATTTGGCTCCAGTGCGATGCCTTCAGCCTGACTTCACAAAAATGCACACCAAGGACAGATTTCGGAAGATCTACAGCCGTGTTGCTGCGGGAGTTTTAAGCCTTGCTCTCGGCTGCTGATACAGATTACCAAAATAAAATGAACTATTAATAAAAAACACAAGATAAATCACCCTGTGCCCATGAAGCCCACATATATCTCTTTATTTTCATGAATAGATTTATTTTGTGCCTTTTATTGGAGGGACAAGGAAGTGCACAGAGAAGGACACCAGGGAGAGAGAGAGAGAGAGAGAGAGAGAGAGAGAGAGAGAGAGAGAGGGGGGATTGGAGCCAGAATTGAACCTATGCCGTCCACATTAGGGACTGTAACCTCCATGCAAGGGGACAGGCGCGCTAACCTCTGCGCCACCATCTTGAGACATATTCTGGACTGGCATCATACTGAGAGGAGCAGTTTCACAGGTACATCAGATACTACAGAGGGTTTTTTTTTAATCAGGTTCACATGACCTGAGAAAACTACAGGCGAAGAAACGTTGTTCTATGAAGTTACCGCCACACGTTACATATTTTTAGTGTACGGCACAAAGGACTCCCACGCTCTCCACCTGCCAGGTGATGTTTGGAGACTCCTGGCACAAACAGTGAAGCCGCTGGGATTAGTTTGATTTCTTTGTGACCGTCCTGTTTCCTTTGGCTCACATGAGGCTGTGGCTTAGTGGTAGAGTCGGTCGTCTTACAAGGTCAGGGGGGACAACCCCTCAACTCCCGCAGCTAAGTGTTCGACGTGTCCTCGGGCAAGAGTCTTAACCTCAAGTTGTTCCTGCAGCCTCTACCATCAGCGTGTGAATGGATGAGTTAATACTGATGGACTCTTTACTCTGCAGCAGCCTCTACCATCAGTGTGTGAATGTGTATGAATGGATGAGTTCATACTGATGGACTCTGCAGCAGCCTCTACCATCAGTGTGTGAATGTTTATGAATGGATGAGTTAATACTGATGGACTCTTTACTCTGCTGCAGCCTCTACCATCAGTGTGTGAATGTGTATGAATGGATGAGTTCATACTGATGGACTCTGCAGCAGCCTCTACCATCAGCGTGTGAATGGATGAGTTAATACTGATGGACTCTTTACTCTGCAGCAGCCTCCACCATCAGTGTGTGAATGTGTATGAATGGATGGGTTAATACTGATGGACTCTGCAGCAGCCTCTACCATCAGTGTGTGAATGTGTGTGAATGGATGAGTTCATACTGATGGACTCTGCAGCAGCCTCTACCATCAGTGTGTGAATGTGTCTGAATGGATGAGTTAATACTGATGGACTCTTTACTCTGCAGCAGCCTCTACCATCAGTGTCTGAATGGATGAGTTAATACTGATGGACTCTGCAGCAGCCTCTACCATCAGTGTGTGAATGTGTCTGAATGGATGAGTTCATACTGATGGACTCTTTACACAGCAGCCTCTACCATCAGCGTGTGAATGTGTATGAATGGACTCTTTACTCTGCAGCAGCCTCTACCATCAGCGTGTGAATGTGTATGAATGGACTCTTTACTCTGCAGCAGCCTCTACCATCAGTGTCTGAATGGATGAGTTCATACTGATGGACTCTTTACACAGCAGCCTCTACCATCAGTGTGTATATACATCCTGAACGTCCCCCTCTCCTTCTCACAGAGAGACTCTGACTTCCTGAATGACAGGAGTCTCTCCGCCCAGTTTCTCCGTCTCGCCCTCGCTGTGATGGACTGATGATGTTCTGACCCTGATTTTCTTCCTTTGAAAGGGGAAGTCTCTGGATTGAGCCGGTGAGCTGGAGCGGAAGCAGACTGGAATGTGTCCGGGCTCCATCTTTTGTCTTCGGTCAGAGGCGTCAATAGACAAGGACACAATCTCTCTGTCGTCTGTTTGTCAGACTGTGAAGAAAAAAACAACCACCTTTCATTCACGTTATCCACACCTTACACCTGTCAGTCACTTTATATGCAACCTGACTGATGTTTGTGTTTATCTAAGAATAATTTCCACTGAATTAACAGCCTTAATCCAATCAGTGTGCAGGAAGCTGTGGAGGACGATTAGTGCCAAATGTGGAAAATCAAAAGTGTTCAGGGAAAAAAGTCAGAATTATGATTTGAAAGTCAGCAGAAAAATAAAATTCAAAGTTAAAACGTTGGAATAATGTTCGGATTTTATTTATATATAAGCAGAAGAAAAAACAGGAAAATACATTTTTTTTAAAGTCACACTTGAGATAAAAGTAAAGAGTTTAAGAGTTCATTCAGGATCTGACAGAAGTTAAACTAAATCTAATTAATAACTTTCCTAACTTCTTTACTGTTCTGATGAATTCTCTTCACGTGATCCTGTTTTTGACGCGGTTGTAAAGAATTAGAAAAAAAAAAATCTATAAGTTAACACATCCAAAACAGTAAAAATGAATTTTATTTCCTGAAGAAAATGTTTGAAAGTGAATCATAAAAGAAATCAGGATTCTGTGATTTAATTCAGATTTCTTTTTTATCTGTTTTTACAATAAAATAAAAAAAAAAATCTTAAAATAATCAGAGAGAATCTTTTATTTGCAGCAGATAATTTGCTAAATTGTCTGCTGACGTTGACTTTTAAATCAAACAAACAGACTCAGGAGCCTCCAGCTTTGTGTGATGCTTTTTTTCACTCTTCAGACTTTGTGCAGGATTCATCGGAGAAGGAGAACACGTGGACGCTCATGGCTCCAGAGTGGCTTCACACGTCGGATTGATTTGTCCCGTCCTCTCCTCAGATTTACTATTGATTTGTAAACGTGTCATCTTCAGTCCAGTTCTTCATTAACTTGATGTTCCAGCGTCTTTCCCGCCAGCCGAGAAAAGGCCGAGCCGATTCTCACATTTTCCCATCAATTATGACAGATCCAGCGTTCCTAACTGGAGACGTTGGGAAGTTTAAAGGGGAGCAGAGAGCGAGCTGTCACCATGGGCGCCGCCGCTGTGATTCGCTCATTCGGACAATGAAGAAAGCATCGCTCTGATATTTCTCCTCATCATTGTTACAGCTGTTTACATTTCTGACCTCATTGACATTTATCCTGCAAAAAAAAAAAAAAAAAAAAAAAAAAAAACTGAGCACATGTATTTGAAATCCTCCTCTTCCATGAGTCCCCGTCCTGCTCCTTGCATGTGATTCCTTTCACGAGAGGATTATCAGACATGTTCGACAACCTGTTTCTGTCTGTTGATGTGAAGAAAAGCTGCCATGTGTTTGTTTATATTCCTGCATCGCAGCTTTTGAACATCTGGAAGATTCTGACAGCGAAACATGTCGGATGTGTCGGCTGTGGAAAAACATTGATTCAGGTTTTTGGTATAAAACCTTTCAGAGTCAATGTGACCGTCTAAAGTTGATGAAGATGTTGAAGCTGTACATTAACAATGGGTGTGTTCACATGAACTTCAGTGTCCCAGTTTGGATCAGGTATTATTGGTAATGAAGCTTAGCGAAAGTTCAGTAAGGAAGACTTTAAGTGATCCACAATCAGGTTTCTCAGTCACCCTTTATTCACGCCGTCAGTTTGGGCCGTCTGTGGGTTAATCAGCTGTTCTGTCACCGGACCTCATCTAACCAATGGCACAGCGTTCCTCCTTCGTTTTCGGCCTATCATCGTTCAGCTCTCCTTTTAAATATGATCCTGTTTCTTCCCTAGTTCTTTCAAGCTGGCTTCGTGCGCCCCTCCACCTCCCCATCACCGCCATCTTCAGAAGAAGAGTCAGCTCCCATCAATTCTTCTCCAACTCGGTCTCATCAAATCATCAGTCCTCCACCACCAGGGTCTGGACTCCATGGGGGGGGGATCTATCCTAATGACGAGCAGGACTTCATCACTAAACACATCTTCCACCCCGTAGAGTCCAAGCGCCAAAACATTCAGTCAAATCTCATTCTGTCAAATCTCATTCTGTCAAATCTCATTCTGTCCATCACTCTGTCGCTGTAATTAATTCATTCTTAATATCACTTGTCTCTCCTGATTGAAATACAGTTATACCTTTTTTTCCCCTTATCCCAATTATGCTTCCTGGAGAACTTGAATGGAAAATGAATGTGGCCCGTAGACGCCTTCCACCCGTTTCTGACAGCTGCTGTCTGTCGGTGCGTCCTCTGCCATGTGACGGATCGGCAAATCAAACATGGCCGACGTTCCGAGAGTTTATTACTTCTGGAGTTTTGCCTTTCAATCATGAAAGAATTCATTTTAGTTAATGAATCATTAAACAGTTGAAATTATGTGGTGATCAGGCTTCTCAATACATTTCCAGTGGTTTCCTGTTGATGGACATGAAGAGGATCTGCATTACAATGTTGGCATTTAGCAGTGCTAAGCCTGCAGTAAGCTGCAGTGATGAGGACGCTGGTTCAAATCCAGCCTGTGGCTCCTGCTCACAGATGTCCATCCCTCTCCCTCTCTTTGATTTCATGCAGATCCATTAAAGCCATTAAAGCCAGCTATCGTATCGTTCCAATAAAGGCACAAAAAGCCCCCAAAAAAGAAAAAACTGCTGGCCTGTAAAAATGCACATCACAGAAGACACCTGCACAAATAAAAAAACGTGTTTAAATCCAGGTTTCTGTCTGTGCATGTTGAGCTCTGTGTCCTGAATATGACTAACAGCCAGTCCATGCTGACCCACTCGCTGAAGAACGACGATCAGATTAGAATTACATGTTTTGCATTTAACCCAGCAGCAGCAGCAGCAGCAGCAGGCATCTGTGGAGGGCATCACAAGGTTTATTAAAAGAGAAAGTCAGAAAGTGTCTTAATCCCAGCAGAGCCTCTTACACAACAGGCAGCTGATTGTGCGCCGGGCACTTTGGGGCATCACATGAAGCGGCTGGAGGGGCGAGGAGGCTGAAGCAGGGAGTCATCAG
>NC_136698.1:27121980-27136980 GCF_947650265.1 Symphodus melops | reverse complement strand
CCCTCTCTCTCTCTTTTACAAAGTTTCTCTCTCTCTCTCTCTCTCTCTCTCTCTCTCTGTGTTTGTCCCACAGACAAAAAGATGGATGGAGAAGCTCCTGGAACGGCGCTCACAATAGCTTGTGCCACAAGGTGAGCAGCCTCAGCTGCATACGGCCCTGTGCTGCCTCTTTTAGCTCCTGCGAGGCTCCGTACCCGGCTGCATGGGTGTGAGGGGGGGTCTGAGCGGCACAGTATGGCAACAGATGCTTTTGTTCGACCAAAAGTCTGAAAGGGGGCCTTGGGTGGGGGGGCCCCAGCAGTGTCAGAGCGCAGAGTCATTTTTCTCTCTTTCTCTGTCCCTCTCTCTCCTCCCAGCTGTGCCTGCCGCTGCGGCCGAGCAAGAGGAAATGTGAGGGCAACGGCGTGATGGAATACGTAAGTGGGGCGCGCGGTTTTGGCCTGTTTTGTGGGCGACTTCATTAAAGGGTCGTTTATCTGGCCTGTGATCCCTTTGTCCCGGGCCTTCTTTATCGGCCCCGGTGTGTCAGGGGGGCGTAATTGGCCGATTGGCCACGGTCTGCACATGCTGAGGTGATTTATAAAGCTGTGAATGGAGCTGACTCCTCTCCGGGGCAGCGCTCCCTCACTCTTCTAGGGAGACACCGCACTGCAGAATAACACTGACTAAATGCAGAAGAAATGTGAAAAGGATGAAACGTCCCCAAAGCTCTTTGTGCGAGTGTGAAATCAGAGCGCTGAATAAAAGCGCTGCGGAATCACTCTCTCTCTTGTCACCCATTTTCTCTCACCTTTATGCCCGTTCTGACTCTGTTGTGTCACCTCTTTAGACTCCCTCCGACCGCCTTTCACACTCCTTCAATTTCCATTTCCTCCATTTTTTAATCCTGTGAAGCACGGCCAGGGTTCGACCTCCTTTTTTCCCCCTTCTTCTTCTCTTTTTAACTTTCAGCCAAATGCATGACGTGATGATTAAGCTCATGAACGCAGAGCACTTAATCTATTTTGTATTTCGATGTAAGGAGGGCTGAGTGTGTGTTGCAACGTTCATAAAAGGCCTGGAATGAAAAGCAGACGTGCAGTTTTCGTGGGGGGCCCTCAGCTGCGTCGGGGTGCAGATTTTTGTGATTGCAGGTGGGAGCGTGCTGGCTTTATGTGGTCTCATGGTGGGTTGAGGTTGGGTCTTAATGACCTCCTAATTAAAGCAGGACCTCCTCTCAATGGGCTGATCATGTAGAGGAGGTCAGAGGTCTCTTACAGGGCTGCTGGTGGCCACAGTTCCTGCTCCATGCTAATTGCTCCCAAATGAAGACAATACCATGATTCTGATCTTCCTCAGATAGGCACGTCACTGTCATGTGGTCACCACTACTTTTTTTTTGCAGTATTTGTTGTTATCAGAATCAAGTCCACTTCCTGTCTGAGAGTGTCCGTCTCTCTCGGGGGACCGTTGGCTTTGTCCCCTGCTCAGACGTGGAGCCTGAGTTCATTAAGCCGCTCTGAGTGTTTGTCTGAAGGCTAGACGAGACAACTTAAATCCCCAACGAGTGTTTGTGGACTCTCAGATAAAGTCTGCAAACACACACACACACACACACACACACACACACACACACACACACACACACACACACACATGAAAGGGGATTCCAGTCACTTTTACATTCTCTAAAAGTTCCGATGTGTTCCAGCAGATTGATTCAGCTGGAACGGATTGCAGCTCAATCTAAATGCACCAGATTAGCGTTCGTCCTATTTTAAAGGGATACTTCACCCATTTACATGAAGCTGTGTATCATTAGAAACATGCTAGTAGTTTTTCTTTGCCTGGAAGTTTTCTTCATGTGATGCAAAAAGTGTCATATTGCATCACATGAAGAAAACTTTCAAGCAAAGAAAAACACATTTTTCTCGTCTCAGGGCAAAATGAGGGCTGGACTCACGACCATTCAACACTACTACCATGTTTCTAATGATACACAGCTTCATGTAAATGGGTGAAGTATCCCTTTAAGTGTGTGACGACATGACCCTAAAGAGATGGATCCTTTATAGTAAAGCTGGCTGATCATCTGTTTTCATGTGGTGAGTGTTTCCCTGAGCTCAGACTCGCAGGCGTATCTTTGGTTTTCTTCAGCTGTGGAGTCAGAACAAGTTTTATTTTCTACACAGAACTGTCACAGTTTTTTTTTTCTTTAATTCAAAAAGAGGCCAACATCATCACTTTGTAAAAACTTGTCTCCTCTGAGTTGTTTAATCCTCTCCCCAAAGCTGAAAGTTGATCGCTTGTTAAACATGCTGGTGTACGCCCGCTTCAATCAACGATTAGTGTAGTTATACAATGTTGGTGTATTAAATAATTACACTGGATTATACTGAAGCTTCATGCATTTACATGAGAAAATAAAATATGCTGTTTTTTAGTTATTGGTTCCTCGAAATCCCGACAGCAGCTGAGGCCTTCTTTTTTTTTTCCTGATGCATCTCCATCAAACAAACATTCCCAGACTGTTGAGTCTGACACAGTTTACCTTTGCTCTGACATGTGGGGAGATATGAGTGTTTAAAGCTTAGACATAGATGAGACCGCTAGCTTGTCATCTTAGATCTCTGCAGCTCAGACACAATCATCGCTCTGATTGGTCAGCGTGTGCTGATATGATGCTCTAACCTTAAACACGCGTTCAGGCCGTGCTGACGGAGGCAGAGCTTCACCTCGTAGCTCGTAAAGCAGAGAGATAATGATCTCGTGAATTTACAAAAAGGACTTTTATTTAAACTGTTCAAAGCAGATGGACGAACTAAAGTTCCTGTTTTTCATGTTTCTTGTTATAATCTAAAAGGCTTCTCTCTCTTGGTCTCAGATGTGAGTTGATCTAAAGCTTTTCGAAAACTCATTCAGACCCAATTCTGAAAAAAAGGGAAACCTATAGGTTTAAAAAAAAGCCAGATTTTTACCTGATGGTTGTGAACAAATCTTTTTTTTTGTTGTGAATTCAAGAATCTGACGATTTTCGATTCATCGTGAGAAACTGAAACAAACAAGACGATTAAAGTTGTTCATTTCAGCTGCGAAACATTTGTCTTTGGTTTCTTCCTCCTGCAGTTCTCTGAAACAGGGCAGAGTCTTAAACAAACTCCTTCCCCGGGCTCGGAGGAGGAGGAGGAGGAGGAGGAGGAGGAGGAGGAGGAGGAGGGGCCTGGTTCTGGTTTAATGTCGCTGATTGTGCTCCTGTGAAAAAAGGAACAGTTTCTTCTGTGTTAATTTTCAATTTTGTTTCTGTCTGTGCGCCCGGCCTTTGTGTCCGATTCTTCTTCCCTCCCTAAACGACACCACCACCCCTCTCTTTTTCTTTTCTTTTCACTCCTCTGCTCGTCAGGCCGTCTAGATTATGTTGCTAAGGAGATTTTTTTCTCTCTTTTTTTTTTTGCTTTTTTCACTGTTTCCCATTGATTTGGTGTTAATGCGTTTTGAATGCCCCTCGGTGTGTGCCGAGGCGGGGGGAGGAGGGGAGCGCAGGGTCTTGCAGAGTGGAGGAATTTCAATCTGAGTCAGTGAGGAGGGGGGGGTCCGTGTGGGTTAAGGCCCAAAGAGAGGCACTCAAGTGAGAACTGAAGTGGTTTGCAGAGCTAGGGAACCTCTCGCCTGCCACTCCCCCTCTCTCTCTTTCAGGGTCACCCCTTCATTGGCAGCCCACAGGTGCACTGTCAATCTTTCCTTTTCAAACCCAAAAAAACGAACCCATGAGTAAAACAAACATATTTTTTCCCTCAGTGAGAGAAAGGGAAGGACTGTGCACAGCAGGATGCATAGCTAATTAGCTGCTCGCCAACAGGAACCACGTTTGACAGAGATGAAAGTTTCACACATGTGCTGAAAAAAAACATTTATTTAATACAGAATAAAAACACAGTAAACCTTTAAATGCACGCTCCATGTTGCTGCATGTTGAGCTTTAAGAGCAACACCTTCTTTTTCTGCACAACCAAAATCTTTTCTTTCTTTGTGCCTAAACTCTACAGCTCAACAGAAAATGCACCCTGATAAAGCTGTTAGGGTTTTTAAAGGCAATGATATTAATTTTGTCCTTAAAAACAAAAAGGAGCGGCAACATGACACTTGTGACAGCAAAGACAACCGATGTTCTCCGAGGTCGAGGAGACCTGTCGAGCTTCTCTGGATCTCTGAGTTTAGTTTCAGTAACTTCAGTTGGTGGTTTGGAAATAGGACTTCATTTAGGTGATGCTATTGCTACTGATTAGCATGTGCACTGATCTCCAACACACAATTGATTTTGGAGGGCAGTCTGTGGTCAATGTGGATTTTAGGCCTAAACAACATAATTAAAAACAAAGGAGGAAACAATTTGCGTTTTGTTTGTACAGAATTCGTTTTTTAATTGAAGGGATTTTCTTTTCTCTCTCGACTGTGTCGGACTAAATTTCTGATTTTTTTTTCTTGCTTTTCACCCCTGAAGTGTCATGTATGAGTTATTACGCAGTTTTATTTTCTTACTATAATCAGCCCAAGTGTAGAATTAAAAGGCTTTCTGAGAGTCTCTTCAGTGGTCCCTTGAGGCCGGGGTCAAAAGTGAGTTGATGCCCCCTGAAAAAAACAAACAAACAAAAAAAAACAACGCAGGTGGCTTTTAATTGGTGAATCAAAAGTCTCCACTTCATGACATCATTTACTTTGGGCTGCTTTCGTTTTCTTCCCGAAAGTTCCTAATTTTATTTTCAAAATAAAGCAGGACACTCCAGCTTCTCCACAAGTTCGACAGAGACAAAATAAAAGGTGGAAATGAGGATAATATAGGACTTTTCTGTCCATTTCTATACAGCCAGAGTGGTTGTGCTACTTCCTGTTTGCAGCATCACATCGTCACATGTCTGTCTTGTGTTTGACTGCATTAAACCGTATCATTTGTTTACTCAGCTTCGTCTCTGTCCTTCCATTACGTTCATGCACAGAAACACAGAAACATCTGTCCGCGTCCTGCAGCTGTGCGAGGAGGAGGAGGAGGAGGAACTCTGCATAAGGACCTCTCAGACCGTCTTCAAGTACACGCTGCTCCCCGTAATTAGACAATCAGAGTTTTGCCTCCAGCTGAGGCCGCTGCTCCACGGAGAGCTCTGACTTCGAGCAGCTGTGTGTTTCCTTAAGTGTAACATTACAGAAGCAAACAGCGAGGTACCCGAGGAAACACTTAACCCCAATCACATGCCATCCACACAGGCCGTCTCAGCTACACAGAAAGATGCTGCCCGGCGCCCACTTCAAAAAGCTAATGTGATACAGACAGTAGAAATGAGAAAAGGCTCCATTTAAAGGTGAATCACCTTCACACAACAGGCCGATGCCTTATGAGGAAAAAGTTAAAGATTGCCTCAACTCTGTGACAAACTGAATAACATGAGCAGAGATGATAATAAAATGAAAATCCTCCGTTAGCTGATAGACTGTGAGCAGCATTTAGCAGCGAGAAAGACGAGTGAGTGGAGCCGGATTAGAGCTGAAAGCAGAACTGAATGTCGGATTAAGACTCAGCAGGTGAAAACAAACACAATTAGCATTTTTAAAGTTACGTCAGCATGCGTTATGAAGCTACAGTTGTTTCCCTGCTGCACACGTTTATAGAGCCTGAATCGTTTTCAATATAACGCAAGAGAATAAACTGGACTTTTTTTTTGCTCTGAGTAGGACAGCTAAAGAGAGACAGGAAAAGTAGAGATGAAAGATGTCCTGCTCTCCTGTGTGGCCTGAGTGGAACCAGGTCGTCAGCATTTGAATGGATAACTGAGCTGTGATGAGGGGCGATGTCATGGTGGGGTGTCAAAATCCTGCCAAGGTTCTTTCACACCCATTTAAGGTGGAAATGTAAGAATTATCCTCTGATTTGATATCCAGAAATCACCCAAGCAGAAAGAAATTTTCCACGAATTTCAGAGCCGTTTTTGCAAAATCGTCCTTGAAGCAAAATTTCTCAGGCTCTGGATTTTTTTTTTTCCACTTTAAGCCTTGCATCTCTCTTGCATCGTCAGTTTGTTTGAGTCCAGGGTCAAGTATCCTGTAAATCTGTACGCTCTGGGTTTGGCAGCGAACATTTAAGATGAACTGTCTGCAGACATCTTGCTGTAACTGCAGAGCTCTGCGTGTCTCTGTTACTGCCCGAGGTGCTTTGCTGCGTCTCAATTAAAGCTATTCTAAAGCAGGGCCAGTGCTGACCTCTGATCTGTGAACCTCGTTAACTAACCCTCAAAGTGTACTGCCAGCAGACAAACACTCCCAGCTGCTAAGACTCTCAATGGCCTCTAAGTGAAGGGGAGGAGAGTCTATTCTGCTGCAGTGTCAGAGGAGACTCCAGATTTGTGTTTGGACACTTGTAGGAAGTCTCTTGAGACTGTTGTGTCAGCAGATAACACTTATTCCAAAGCCCGAGGATAATGCACGTCTTTAAAAACTTTATTTTCATTTAGCCATCATTTCACACTCAATCTCGTGTGAAGAATATCATAAATCATTGGAGAAACTTCAGAGGGGAAAGGAGGTTCCAAATAAACAATAATCACGCTGTCGTTCAGTCCTGATGTAAGGGTTTCTCTTTGTGTTTATTTCAGCCTCTGCTGGGAACCTCTGCGTGTGTAAAGCAGATTATTTATGTCTGTTGTGTCAGCGTAAATCACACAATGTGCGCAGAGAGAAGACACAAAGACAAATCACCTGACACTTGATTTGATTCGCTCTTTTATTTCAATAATGATTCTGGGGTTTTTTTGGGGTGGGAAACGATGGAGCTGCAGATTAGTGTGCAGCCTCCTCGTCATTATGGTCTGTCTGTTTGTTCACTTGGTCTGTCTGTGGATTGGATAATAACACGGCGAGCTGTAAGGAGAGATAGAGATGAACAAAGGAGCGTTTCACACCAGCAATTATCTCTGGCTGATTGATGCTCTCTGATGAACTGTAACCTTTGTGTGAACAAACTTAGCTGGACCAAAAAATGTCAGAAAACGCTCGGATGACACGCTGAATGTGATGTTTTGTGTTTCTACATGTTCCATCTGATGAAATCTCTTCAACAACAGACACCAGGAAGTGATGATGCAGCCTTTATAGAAGCAGTTTTATACACTTAAATTAATCCCAGCTTTCTTAATCCTGCCTCAGATTACAACGTAACAATAGCAGGGGTGTTCCCGACTTGAGGCTGCTCCCATTATCTGCTCAGATTATTGTATAGTGTGACTGTCATACAGCTCCAACACTAACCTCCCTGATCTAGACTTTAGACTTCCTTTATTCTGATTTAAATTTAAACTTTACAGTTCAGATAAGGACGATAAAAGAGCAGCATCAAGTATTGACATGCAGCATATTGCACGTTTATTGATGTTAAATTGTCTTTAAAGTCCAGAGAGGTAATCCTGTTTTGGGGGGGTCTGAGGGGGAATTGACTCTTATGATCTGAGGGATGAAGCTGTTCCAGAACCTGGAGGTTCTGTCCCGAGTCCAGCAGTGAAAACAGTCCTTGGTGGGGGTGCGAGGAGTCTCTACTGGTCAGATCGCACGTCCTCACCACTCTCTGCAGAGACTTCCAGTCTGAGGCAGTGCAGGCTCCACAGCAGACAGAGCTGCAGTGGGTCAGTGGGCTCTCTATGGTGCCTCTGTAGAAGGTGGTGAGAATGGGGGGAGGGAGCAGATAGCAGATACTTGTGGTGGTGAAAGGCTAACAATAAAACTACGCGACTGGCTATGGTGGCTGGTTTGATCCAAAAAAAAAGCACAATTCTTTCTGCAGGATCCTGCAGCTTGTGATTGGTTCATCTTCTTACTGCAAATAAACCGCACCAGAGTCGGAAAAAAACAAAACAAAAAACAGTGCCAGACAGTTCTGTGTTTGTTGTGCTCGTGCTTCCTGTCTAGTAATATGTTTCTAGAGAGTTGCCCTAGCTGCCTCTTGTTTTTGCTGACATCAGGTTTGTGTGTGTGTGTGTGTGTGTGTGTGTGTGTGTGTGTGTGTGTGTGTGTGTGTGTGCATGTAAAGCTGAAGCCGTGGCCGGAGAAAACGTTTGAATCCTGTTAATTATTTTCCTTGCATGTATATTCAGTGAGAAGAAAAACAAAAAGCTGCGTCAGACGCTGTAAGTGCACAGGTGTGCGAGTAATGTTACTCGAATAACGGGGTCAGCGGCGAGTACTCGAGTACTCATACCCATCCCGAAGTGAATGTACAGACACGACTAATGTGCGAACATTTGAACGGACAGAGAATGATGTCGGGTTAATTTATGCTTACATGTGGAAAGTCTATGCTTTAAGGGGAGCTGCACATCGACAGTCGACATGACGGAGGTGACGTTGCCATTCTTAAACGTTTGTACGCTGAGACCCGTTTTCAAGACCAAGAACAACAAAAGGGTCGTTTTCACTGTCGGGTCGTTTTCACTGTCGGGTAAACGGGGCCTCAAACAGGCCTCTCCAACATTTCTACATCTGAGAGCTGCTTTAAAAAAAAAATGAAAGTAGCTAAAAGCTACTAGCATCACATAGCTTGCATTTACTCACATCGCACACATAGGCAGAATTAAGCTACTGTGTGAACACGTGTGAAATTGCAATAACCAAATACTGATGAATAACATGAAGTCAAATCCAAGAAAATCCATGACGGATTTACACTTTATTATGGGCTAAATAACACAAGTAACACAAGCTAGTGCTAGAGCTACAAGCTAACGCTAGCTCACAAGCTAGCTGCTGGAGACCCCTGTTCTAAAGTGTCCAACTCTCACTCAACATCACTTTGGCTCTTCTTTTAACTAAGTGTGTTTTCAGTTGTTTAGACAGAGCAGGTTTTCAGTGGTTTTGAAGCGGGTCAAGGTCCAAGTCTAAGTTGGTGATATTTCCTGTGGGAAACACGACAAACGCTCCATGAATGTGGACGACACTTGTTAAGCAAAGATTTACAGCAGACAAACTCTCGTTCCTCAAAACGTTTACAGTCGTACGTGGACAACAGGTGCCGAACCACCTGTTTGTCTCCCACATAACACACACACACACACAGGAAAAAGAACACACACATATCTAACACACACACACACACACACATATATACAGCGCAACAGGAGCAGCTGCGTGGGGTGCCATCACTGGTCACGTCTTCATACGTTTGATCCTTTCGGCCCGCAGCTTCATTGCTGTCGGAGGAAGAAAAAAAAAACAGCAAAACTGAGCTAATGTGCGTCTTTGTCCTCCATGGGAGGGGAGAGCCTTTCTTCTCCCCAAGTACAAATCGCAAGACTGAGGCTGCATTCTCCGGGGACACAGGGAGGCAATGCCCCAGAGAAAGATCCCAATCAGACATTGATCTGAACCAAACTAATCCCCCATTGGTGCCAATGTGACCCTAAAAAATCGGCTTAGAGCAGCTCGGTTAAACTGGACACGGTTTTCTTTATAAGCAGCCTCAGCACAGCCCACCCTAATTTTACCACCCACAGACATTAGTAGAAGAGAATTAAGGCACATACATTCATAACACTTTTCATTACAGCGAGGGGTGTGTGTGTGTGTGTGTGTGCGGCCCTCACACAACGAACCAGCTCCACATAAGCCTGCAGGCCCGATGATGAGACGAGATGGGATGATAGTTCTCGTTTCATCTGTGAACGTCTGCAAACATTTCCCTTTGTTCACGTCCCCCCCCCCCCCCCCCGCTTTATGGAAATAAAGAGCTTCTTTAGCTCCGTGTGCAGTTGGCTCCAAACAACAGACTCCAAAGTTTTCTCTGAAATATACAGTTAGAAATGCAGTTGGTGTTTTTTAAATTTATTTTTTAGATCTGTTAAAGATTTTATGAGAGACATATTTGCACAGCTGAGCTCAAAGCTTCTGTCCCCACAGACGCACATGTTTCAGATATTATATTTTATCCACAGTATGCTAGCTGCTTGTCTCTGTGAGCGCCTATATTCTTTCACTAAAGCCTAAAAAGGTTCCTTTATTTGTGACAAAATGCTGATGAGTTGTGTTTAAACACAGCAAATGAAAAAAAAAATCAGTATTATTATTTTACAGCCTTTCTGTTCGGCCTTTTCCTTTTTTGTATGGGACATTACTTTGTTCACCAGGAAGAACATTTTAAAAAGTTCAACATAGACGACACAGAAAAACAGAAACCAGTCAGGATGTACGGTAACGTATATCGTATAACGTAGATGATGCACAATAACTAGATGGGTAAAAAATGGATCAATCTTCTGGGAACAAATTCAGTATTATTATTATTATTATTATTATTATTATTATTATTATTATTATTATTATTATCATCACCACTGCATGATTATCTTGTTTAGTCTTTAATTAGCAGTTTATATTTTGAGTTAATGTGTTAATATTTGTACAGAGAGAGAGCTCAGTCTACTGAAGTTAAATTCCTCTTGTGTTAAACAATAAAACTGATTTTGAACATTAACTTTAGTCGAGGCATAAATTAGATCTATAAACCCTAAAAAGGTCAGAATACAGGACCTTTAAGATCCGCGACCCTCTTTGTGTGAGCCAGGCTTAAAGACGTAGGTGTGATGTATACCTGTGTGTAGATTTGGATTATGTAATGAGTCTACGTCTTCATGACACACATGAAGACAAGATGAGACAGCAGAGCTCAGTACTGACAGAATAAAAACATGTCCTGTTTCTAAGAGTCAAACCCAACACTGGCATCGTCTCCTTTAATCCCCGCGTGCCTTGGAGGAATTAAAAAGTTAGTTAGCTTGGACAATTTCTGTCATAATGACGCTGAAGCTGAGATCTGCTCTGCTGCTCTCACATGTCAGTTCAGCTGCAGAAGAAAGTAATTAGAGTCAGAAAAAAAAAAAAAAAAACCTGAAACGGCACAAATCCTCCTCGACAAATGGAACCAATCTATGAACACTAAATATTTGCCTTGTTCTGTGTACCAGCCTGTGTCACTGACGCTCTGTTTGGCTGCAGCTAACGTCTTCATTTCTGCTTCGGATTAAGACAGCGAGCTCCCCGACAGCCATCGTCTCTGCTGCTGTCTGTGGAGGACATGCATCCATGAGGGGAATCGAAGAATAGCATGGAAGATGTGTGTTGTGGCCTGCTTGTTTTTTTTTTAAAGACAGAGGACTATTTTGGACGGTTTGAAAAGTCTCCCAGCTTTGTTAGAAAGCTTCAGCCCTTTGTAAAGATGTGGAGGGGAAAAAAAAAAAAATCAAGCATTGCAACCACATCCTGTGATTTATATGAACTCCGATTCTGCACCGCCACTTCCAGGGATCAACGGCTAAACCAACAGGCAGCCAGAGGCATTTAGGGCCGCTGGCAGAGGGCCAGGGCCCATAGAGAGGGGTCCCATTATAAAGCCAGATCCTCCCATTATAAAGCCCACAGCACACAAAGACTGCTCTGACACACATCACACATGAGAATCACACAACACGGCTTCACATGACACAAACTCCCAGCTCATAGATTCTGCCTGTGACTCATTCATTTCATATCACTGCGCTTGTTTGACACATTTCTCTGTAATTACACAAACACTGCTGTTTTATAAAGAACAATACAGTTCACGGGGGGATTTCCCACTCGCTGCTTTGAATGGGAAGAGTTGCGCTCGAGTTGCATGTGGAAAATCTGAGTTTTAGTTGTTTTGGGGTTTTGTTTTTTTTCCAATTCAAACGGTTCTCATGGGCAGGTCTGTAAACTTTGCCTTCGCTTATTGAGGTGTCTGTTTACTGTTTAGTCTGCAGCGTCACTGACAGCACAGGCCCGGCTCATGTCTGCAGGGAGGCACTGACTCTGTGTGTGTGTGTGTGTGTGTGTGTGTGTGTGTGTGTGTCCAGCACCTTCATAAATCACTCAGTGGAGATTTTCTAAACATCTCACTGACACATCAAAAGATAGGGCAACTTTACCCATGAAGGAATGTGACCCAGCTCCAGCAGAAAGTTCAAATCAAACCTGCAGCCCTGTTCAGTCTCTGTACCTGTCATGTCCAGATGTCCAGGTGTCCCGTCTGTCTCAGAGCGAGAGACGCTGTCTGTCTGCTGTGAAAGAGCAGAGTGTTGTTTTAGTGTTTTCAAATCTCTGAAAAAAACCACGGACTGTATTTAAGATGTAAAAAATGAAGCCAATGCAGAAATCTCATCTGCATTCTCGCTGACAGCCACTAGGGGTTATAAAGGTTGCACAGAGAGAGAGAGAGAGAGAGAGAGAGAGAGAGAGAGAGGTCAGATTACATAGAAGTCTATGAGCAAATATGCTGTTTTTTTAAACACCAGTAAATAATTTAATCAAACAGGTTCATGACCTCACTCTCTTTAGTTTAAACACTCCTCTTCCATTTGCTCCCTGTGGATATGTTAACACTTTTATTTGTACTTAAATGTGTGTGACATCCCGTGTCAGCAGCACTGTGTGAAACTGCATCTTTCCAGTCTGACCAGTACAGGCAGAAAAGAGCAAACAACAACAGATGCTTAATGATCAGAGCGGAGACAAGAATCAGATTCATTCTCCAATAAATGCTGCTACAGGTTTGGAAATCTGCATGTGAGGAAAATATCTATTAAAATATCAGAGAATCAGATCTCAGAGCTCAAAGACAAAAAGCGATGTCCTCGAGACAAAGGGGACACATGTCCATGTTTGGAGACAGTCTGTCTTTGATGTCTGAAATAAATCCTTCAAAAGTTATCTGAGCTCATAAATAAGACATTATGTCATTGATCAGTTATTGGACGTGAACTTGTTTTCACAGAATCAAAGATAGATCCAGATCGAGCTCCATCAGTGACACCTTGGAGTGTAACACATCTTTCTCAGTCCCAGATCAAAGTCCAGAGCTGAGCATTGTTCCTGGGCCGGTTAGAGGACAGGCGGAGAGCTGGCTGCAGACACACACACACACACACACACACACACACACACACACACACACACACACACACTCTCAGGAGTGAAAGAGGCCGCTTTCCAAAAAGCAAACCACTCTGAACTCCTCCAGAGAGACAGATGCACTCGAGACCGTTCTTAAGACGCTCTCAGCGCGTCTCTTCAAAGGAGACAAAAGTAGGAGAGCATCAATTACGGTCAGTAATGATTGTGAGGATCAACCGAGTACTGCAGAGATGCAGAGCACAACAAGAGCGTGGTTAAATACTCCACCCAGCACTGTGCAGCACAGGAAGCCTCCAGGATCCTTCGGTCCTTCTCATGTCTAACACTTTGTTGGGAAGTTATTTTCATGCTGCACTTTTTTTAACGTGCTGCTGCAGAAAATGATTTATTGACCTTCTCTCTCTCTCTCTCTCTCTCTCTCTCTCTCTCTCTCTCTCTCTCTCTCTCTCTCTGATCCATATCTATCTGACAGCAGCTCATCTCTGCTCTGTGCGTCCTGTGCAGACCAGCTCCACCAGACTCAGACAAACACTGCCCTCTATCTCCACCAAGAGGAACTACACGGAGTGTTGAATAAATACGACATGCCCCACTTGTCTCCCTGTCGGCCTGTAATGATGCCACATCATGTTTGTTCTGTGAAGATTGTTTCTTATTTTGTATGATCGAGTTGTAAAATCAGATTTCTCCGTCTGCGTGAGAGCCGAGCGAGTTCAGCTGCAGAGCTTTTGTTGACTCAGAGATGAGTGTGGTCAGTGAATTGTTAAATTTGTGTCTCTGAGGGGAAACAAAAGTATTTCAGTTACCCGTCCAAAGACAATGTGATTTCTAGTCTAACCTGGGGGGGGGGGGGGGGGGGGGTTATACCTTTGGGGCCTCTCTAAGAAAACAGCCTTTTGTGACGCTGTCAGCCTGATCTGCATGCCGGCGCTGCACTCCTCTCTCACACACTCGGTTTCTATCAGAGAGGTTTTTGTAAGTAAAACAAATATCATCGGTGAGTTCTTCTGGAAACAAAAACATTTGACATTTCGGCTCAGCAAGCGGGAAGAAGAGTATTAGAGCCCGGATGTTTTTAAAACAGAAAAAAAGAGAAGTAAAGAAATTCAAGTTTTTCTGTCTGTTCATGCTGCAGACGCCCTGGGAGCAGAGTTTAGCATGAATGGAAGTATGTATTATTAAAAGATGAAATAATGGAATCAACAAATTTAAAGTATTTATGTCGAGCAAAATGCATGGTGAGAAAAAGAGCTTCACTCACTTTAGCAGAGGAAGATTATCTGAGCTGTAATCTCACCTCGATGAAAAATAAACCTTTGCTACTATGTGCAGATGAAACTGAATATTTTAGGTAAATTATTTGTAACATGTCGCTCGATTCATATTCCAGGAGAAATCTGACCTCGTGAGATTTGAGATTTAGATGAAGTAGAAACTGAAGCCCCATTTTTCTTGTCAGAAACCTGAAATATTGTGACGGTTGTGTGAGTGAAAAAGAAGGTTTGAGTGAAAGTTTGATTAGTGTCAATGAACAGACCTTCTTACACTCTGATCCTTTAGATTCATCGATGATCATCCCAAACTTCAGACTGGTATTTATATGTGAAAGACTGTCCGCTCTCCTCTCTCTGTTTGAATCAAGTTAATGTGAAGTATTTATGAAGCTACAACATCCAACTAAGTCCAAATGGACTGTTTCCTTTCCAAAGCTGGGGAGAAAAATCCCTCTTCTCTCTTCCAAAGCCGCTCAGCAGGGAAACAGATCGAGGGACTTTCACTTAAAAAAAAAAAAAAAAAAAAAAGTGAGACATCTGCACTTGATTTGGTCAGCACTCAGAACACATCCAGTAACGTTAAATGTGAGCCTTTAAAAAAAGAAAAAAAAAAATTATTTATTGACAAAAAAAGTTGTTTTTGTCAGTGACAGACTCAGATTGTTATTGTCAGACAACAATACAGAGAGGATCCCTGCTGATAGATTGTCTTTTTAAAAAGAGATGCTTAAAAAAAAACATGAAATCACTCTTTAGACTCCATCAACTAAAAAATTCTCCTTTCTTCGTC
>NC_136698.1:27110040-27121780 GCF_947650265.1 Symphodus melops | reverse complement strand
TACTGATAAAAGATTCACATTTTAACAGCCCCAGAGAGTCCCGAAGTGTCCTTTACATGTCGCCCTCCAGCTAGTGGCAGCATGCAGCAACATTGTTGATTGATTGATAGTTTATTTCAAAATAAAATTCAAGTAAGATACACAAAAACAATAAGAATTAAAAAAGACAAAACTGTTTAATTCGAAGCGGAGCAGGAAGATGTAAAAACGTGTATACCCCTCCTCCCATATTACATTACTTATATTAGTTTATAGATTAGTTCAATATCGACAATTATGTTAGTTTAACAAGGTTAAGAAGCTGATTTGATTGGTCGAGACTTCACATCATGATAACAGCTTAACTTTTTTCAACGGGTAAAGTTTCATTTCACTTTTAATTCACAATTACACAAATATGAAATAGGAACCTATCATAGTAGAAATGATGCATAATCTTCTCTCAGACATTTGGTGGGAGGGTCAAACATAAACCTGGAGTCCGTACATTTAAAGACGTACAGTGGGCTACATCAATCGGAAGGTCGAGGGTTCGATCCCCAGCAACATGTCCGATGTGTCTTTGGGCAAGACACTTAACGTCAAATTGCTCCCCCTGCTGCGTCTGGGGCGTATGAATGTGCGTGAATGGAATTAATTACTGGATGGGCCACATAACCAGCCATCAGTGGGAATGGGTCGGTGTGATCTGCAGTGTAAAAAGCGCTTTGAGTAGTCGGAAGACTAGAAAAGCGCTAGACAAGCTCAAGTCCATTTATCATTTATCATAATAATATGTAACATGTCACTAAAGGGTTTGAATTGTTTGGAGTAATGTGAGACGAACACTGTACTTATTAAGCATCCAACCACAGACGTGAAGTGCTGCTAAGGCAGCCAATCAAATACAGAGTCCATGTTTTTATTGTTATTGCTTTTTGCATGTTTCACAGCCGGTCTGATTAAAAGCATCAGTGCATGTAAACATCAGAGCATATTCGATCACACAGCATGTCCACTGTGGACCTGAAATCCTCTCAGTGAGGGAGCATGGACGTGTCTGCGCTGAGCCGGACCTTTACGTGACAAAAAAAAAAAAGATGTTCTTCCTTTTAAAATGTCAGAGCATGAAGTCAAACCTGACTGAGTTTGAGTTTGGAGCTGACTTCTTCTAAATGTAATGAAGTTTGTAACCACAGGAAGGGAGAGTTTCAGGCACTGCACAGTGTAAGGAGACACTTTCAGACTGGTGGTTTGATCTGTTTATTCCCTTCACCCGGCGAAAAAGTCCTGGTCCGAGGCATTTTTAGGAGAGGTGTCATGGCGGGGCGGGGGGGGGGGGGGGGGGGGGGGGGGCTGGGGGGGCTCTAGTGTTGATGATCCTAAACAGACTCCAGATGTCGAACGGAGAGCCGAGGACAAGAGTGCAAGAGGCCTGACGGAGGCAGAGCGAGCAGGAGAAAGTCAGCGAGAGACTGTGCCGGCCCCCCGAGGACCCCACAGGGGACGTGACTAACCGCTGGGTCACATCCGTCTCCTTCTTTCAACATAAAGTCATTCCTCTCTTTCCTCCTCTACGATAAGTGTCAAAGCCTTTCCCGGCAGAGGCATTCCTCAGGTCCCGCCGCCTCTCTCTTATCAATAACACAACTTCTAAATTTACTGTTTCCGCTGCCGATTCTGTCCCGATCGGCTCCATTCTTCCGGGTTTCCTGCTCTCGCTCGTCCTGCACAGAGATGTCTCTGTCCGTGAAACACACAGGAATAAATTGACTGGAATCACGGATGCAAATGAATGCAGGACTGGGTTTATTATTTCTCAAAGAGTTGGCTTGTTTTCCTGACAGCCCTGTGTAACGGAAGAGGAGGAATCTGCACTTTCCATCAATCCTTTTCTAAAACACACACACACACACACACGCGCACGCGCACGTTACTGTATTTCTGCAATATTTGTACCAAAGCTCTTAACTTAATGGAGCAATTCAGTTTGCAGAAACAGAAATCAAATCATTTATCTGAATGAGCTTTCTGCATTTCGACGTTTATGTAAAAGTCTGATAAATACGAGGAGATGGAGTGCTGCTATTTCAGGAATACCAGGAATTTTTCCATTAAAAGGATTTATCTTGTTTTTCAGGGGCTTGAATATGTAGGGAAACTCTCTCTCTCTCTCTCTCTCTCTCTCAAACACACACACACACACACACACTGAGCTGCAGGAAATGTATGCGACAGTGCCATCTACAGAGAATCACAGCTATTTCCTGCAGCATCATAATGCCAGTTTGTCTCTCTCTCTCTCTGCCTGTAAAACACACACACACACACACACACACACACACACATTATAAACCGGTTTACTCTTAAAAAAAATAATCCAGCTTCTTCATCATGCAGCTTCTCTGCATCTTATAATGTGACTTTGTCGATCAAATCATCACAGCTGTGCAGTGAACATGCAGAGATAACAGACGGCTAAATTAGAGCACACTCTTTCTGTGCTTATCTGAAACTGCTGCGACGTCATCGATCCAGCCATGTGTCTTCATCCTGACGCACGCTACACAATTATCCAATCAGTGAGGGCGAATATTGATTTGATGGTGAATCCTCGCGGTGGCACTTCTGACCTCAACGTGAAAGGAAGTTTATAGGCTCAAGAGGAAGTTGACGGCACGATGGAAGAAGAAGAAGAAGAAGAAGAAGAAGAAGAAGAAGAAGAAGAAGAAGAAGAAGAAGAAGAAGAAGAAGAAGAAGAAGAAGAAGAAGTGATAAGAGGTGAAAATATGAGATTGCAGAGAGGAGATCCATCAATCCTGCATTTCTTTTCCTTCACTTAATCAGACATCGTGATGTTTCTTTTTATGATTTCAATAATCCCAGAGTCTCTGTACCGTGCTGGACAATCAATGATGTTTTGTACCATGTGACCTCCTCCAACTCCCAGCCCAAAAATCTATTTTACTTTTCAAAGGACTATAAAGTGTTTAAAAAAAACAACATTAAACATTTTCTAAAAGACTGACGTCTGACGCCCTCTCTCCTCTCAGGATGAGAGGATACAAATCTTTCACGTCAAGTATTTTCCTTTGTCTGGCTCAGTGGTACAGGAGGACTTTTTTTTTTTTTTTTAGAAGTTATATTTTTAAGTCTTTTTTTGAGCCTTCATTGTAGAGAGAGAGGAAGGTGGATGGGGTCGGAAAGGGGGGAGAGATTTTGGGGAGAGAGAGGTTGGTGCACACACACACACACAGGTAGACACTGTACAGTATGTACCTGTGTGTGCATGCATACTGTATCTATATTCATCCATGCATTCCTGCCTGCAGTGCAGTATTGGACTGTGTGTGATTGACAGCCGTGTTCACACATGGAGCTGCTCATAATCCTCCTGTGTGTGACCTGCAGAGTGTAGAAGGACCGATCCTGATTGAACACATCTTCTCTCCTCAATCCCACCTGATTACGGCGCCGCCTTCCCTCTGACCCGCCTCAGACTGAGTCACATCGACCCTTTGTGTCTAAAAGACTTCAATCAGAGCGAGCAGCCGGGCTGTAATGACTTCCATCACACGCGGAAAATTGGACCAAACTTCAGGCTGTTTGACTCTGTGACATGTGGACACGCACACAGCGGTGCAGACAGAGGGACATGTGATGCTGATCGACAGTCGGAGCACGTTCTGCTTTTCATCTCTCTTATCACTCACCTCAGTCACAGATGAAGCAGGGAGGGGAAAAAAAAAGATGCTGCAAAATTACGCTCAGGTGTGAAATTAATTTTCTTTCCATCTGATTATTCTCGAGGGTCGTGATGCATCAACCACCTGCAGAAAATAATCTCAAAACCCAGGGTACAAAGAAAACCTTTTAAAGTCAGAAACCCCGCTGAGATAGAGGAATTATGGATTTACCTGATAATCAACAGCTACATGCAATCAGAGGCATTCATGATCCTTCCTTGATTGTTTCTGGGCAGATCTTGGCAGAGAGATTCCAATCTTCATTTTTATGTGTTCATAAATTAAACTCATTGACGTCTTTTGATCGAGTGCTTGGCCCTGATTTTCTGTGAAGTTCCTTTCATGCCACTTGTTTTGCAGCTTCAACACATGTCATCAAACTGCTTCATCTCAGATCAAAATTAAACATTTAACTAATTATTCTTTTGTTGTGCCAAACATCAATGGGATTTCTACCCATCCAGTTTGAGACTCTCTTCAGACACACCTCCTTCATCACTTCCCGTTTCACCACCAGGGCTCTGTAAGGCAGCAGTTAATTCTGTTATTATCAGATCATCTTTTTAGGCCGTATATATAGCTGTTGGTTCTCCCACAGCTGTGAGTGGTAAACCTACCTATATCATTTAAACAATCTGGAGGCCATGCTGACCATCGGTGTGAACACTGAGTTCAGAACAACCAACCCAGGACGAGTTCCACTTTACTCTCTTTCTATGAAAACTTTACTCCATGATAAATTTGCATGTGGTGTATTTTTCTGTTTTAATATTCAAAATCTTGCATAGTATTCTTTTAGAGTTTATAATGTTCAGTCACCACATACACTGAAAAAAAGAGTGCATGAAGTGGTCAAAATGCTTAACTCATTAGACGATTCTTATAGACCAGCACAGGAACGAGTCCTAAAACCAGGAAGTGAGTTAGCATGTTAGCATGTTAGCTCCATGGCTTCTAACCTCTAAAAGTCTAAATGTGGATTTTTTTAATGTGTTTGTGTTTAGACGCCTGAAATAAATTCTGTGGTTAACACAAGCTGAAGAGATGTTGACGTTTTGTTAGACGAGATAAACTACGTTAGCTAAGATCCCCACTTGCTAACAAGAAGCTAACTGAGACTACAGTGGTTGTCATGGAGACATTAAACGTCATCACGCCGGTAACTCTCTCACTAATCCTCCTTACAGCCTCTAGCTCTAGTAAATATTAGTTTAATAAACAACTTATTAAGCTAACGTTTAGCTAGCTTGTTATAAGTGCTGATTAAACCGCGGTGTAGTTAGCTTGTAGCGTAGCGTTAGCGTTTTACTTCTCTGGGCTGCGTTAACTCTTCAAACTTCATATAAATGATGTTTATCTGTAAAGATTATCCAGCTGAACTAAACAGCTACACATCAGAAACGTGTGTTTGACACACGGATTATTTTCTGCAATCATCCAAAATCAAATGCAAAAATCCCATAGGAGAATTCTCGTTCGAACCCGTGACGAAGTTACTTCCGGGTTGGCCTCCAAAAATGTGTCATCACTTGTCCAGTCTGTTGAAATCTGCAGCAACACGGTTGCATGTTGCCTGAATATTTCTATCCTTTCTTTACAAGAAGCCAAACAGCAAACCACCTTATTTACTGAGTAAGTTATGGCTCAGCGTCGTGTCTGCAAAGAAGTTCAGCATGAAACCTGACCCTGTGTTCAAGTTGCTCTGGTCGCTGGTCAAATGTTTAACTCTGTTCCAATGGATGAGATTTCCATCATAAATCCACGTCAGGGAGCTCCTTCTCCCCGTGATAAATACTGCTGCTGACAGAAATCATCAGTCAGCTGAGCGTCCGTGTGTTGGTGGCTGATGTTTACGGTCACAGTAAACTGTGGACATTAATGTACGCAGCGATCAAAAAGATACAAAGGCTCGCCGAGGGAGTTTGTGTTCCTCCCAATAGCTCCAGTCCAGATGTTCGAAGCATAGGGAGGAGGTGGAAAGACAAATATTAGTCTACAGGAAAGCTCGGGGGGGGGGGGGCAGGGTTAGAAAACATCAACAATAAAAGACAGGACTCAAAACTATGTGGAGAAAAAGGGAAAGAGAGACAGGAGGCACGATGGAAAAAATAAATGTTTAGTTTGAGCTGCTAAGTCGGAGACGCTTCTCAACTATATAAACCGCAAAAACATGTGAGTTTGTTTCTCAGAGCTAATGTTTGTGCACACATTTATGCAGAGCGTCTAAAAATGACACAGCTTGATCATAAAGTATAATGAGTGTTGGGGGGAAAAACAAGGTCAGCAGCAGCAGCAAGAAAACTTCTTTACTTTAATCATCCACATGGAGATGATCTTCCCTGAGGATATCTGTGAGAGTGATGAATTATACGAGGTCTGATGGTGTGTGTATAACATGTAGATGTACATCGTCCTGTCTCTAAACACAGCAGAGAACGCAGCCAGAGGCGCTGGATCTGACAGGGATTCAGTGCTGGATCAAATCATGCATGAACGGGAATTTTTGTGGAAATCACATTTTTAAATAGCTTAAAATGTTGTGCATTTTTTTTTCGAAATTGACATTTTTTTTGTTAATTTTTGTTAATCTGTTTTTATTTTTATCCTTAATTATTTGTATATATTTTTATACACACAAATCTTTCTACAGTTTTTTTTATTATTTTATTATATTATATATATATTATATTATTATTTTTATTATTATTATATTATTATTATTTTATATTTTTATACATTATTATTATTATCATTATAATTATTATTATAATTATTATATTATATATATATATTATTTTTTATATACTTTATCTGTTATTTAATCAATTTAAGTTTTAATATTGATTCTTTAAATAATAGTCCATCAACGCTGCTATTAAACTGAACAGGAAGTTAAAAACAAACTGTAACACACTGCAGTGAAAGGCTGAGATTTACTCCCATGTTTCTCAGTGGAGGTGATGTAGAGCTTTCTCTGCCAACTCAGCTGACGTGTGAGAAAATAAATTCCAATGATAAAGCCGTTTCAGAAACGATAACATCCCTCCATCGATACACTACACTATGAACAACTTCATGTCATTCAGCCCTTTTGTTTTTTTAAAGCGAGTGATGCTTCTAAGATTGTTCTTCATCAGCAGCAGCAGCAAAAAAAACTAAATGACTTTTTTTTTTTTTTTTTTAAAGATTTATTTTGGGCCTTTTATGCCTTTATTATAGAGGGAGGAAGGTGGATAGAGTCGGAAATGAGGGAGAGAGAGTGGGGAGAGACATGCGGGAAATGGGCCACAGGCCGGACGCGAACCCGGGCCGCCCGCGCGCGAGGACTATAGCCTCAATACATGGGATCGCGCGCCTTGCCACTGCGCCACCGACGATCCCACAAAATGACTTTTAAAATACAAAAACATTTATTTTATCCACTAAGTTGGTGCCTTATATTCATTTATTTGCAGTTAATACAAGTCCACGCATGCAAGTCACATTTGTTGTTGCTGCTGCTCCATCTCTGCAAATATCTTAGAATTTTTGTTAATCTGCGTTTTTATTTTAATCCTTAATAATTTGTATATATTTTTATAGACAGATCTTTCTACTGTTGGTTCACATCGTGGATCTTCTGTACGTCCAGCACATGCTGATAAACTGACAATAAAGATGACTTTGACTCGACTCTCTCAAGCGTTCATCGTACAACCTTTCTGAACACGGAGAAGTTTTAAAAAGAGCCTCCAAAGAAAAGAAAAGAAAAGAAAAGTTCTCTGGTGATGACAAGCAAACCAAGCTGGTCTGTGTCCACTTCAGTTTAACTGTCTTTGACACCAGAAGTGTCATGGTTTGGTTTGCTTCTGTGTTTCGTCTCGTTTTAGTTTTCTATCCTTCGTGTTCTGTTTTGTTTCCTCGTATGATCGTTTCCTTGTATCCTTGTGTCCTTCTGTGTTTGTTTCCTGTGTGAATGATTCCTGGTGTTTCGTCTTCTCCCCGTGCTTCTGTGTTTTCATCCTTTAGTTCCTCGTGTTTCTTCAGCATGTTCTCAGTGCTGTCTGGTTTCCTGCCTCTCCGTGTTTCCCTCCTGTCTTGATGACCCTGATCATCGGAAAGGTTTGATATTTACAGTTTGAATGATTTCTGTTTACATTTACATCATACCAGTTATTTTATCATGTTTTATTCCAGGTTTGTGTGTGTTCATAAAATTGTCTGACGTTTCAGCATATCAAGGTGTTTTGTGACTTCGCGGACTGACCAGGTATCTGTCTGTGGTCAGGGACACGTAGTGTTGAACCCAGAGACTCTGTAACTTCTATTCTTGATTCATCGGGTTAATAAACTCAGTTAACCTGAAAGAGACGTCTTCAGTCATTCCTCTCATCCCATCAAAAGAATGCGCAGAGAGATTCGAGGTCATTATTTAGAGGAGTCAGATTTCTATTAACAACATTTAGGAAAAGGATTAAATTGTGTTTAGTGCAGTGTTTACAAAAGTGATTGTCGATAAAGTCGGACTGAAAAAAGGTTGTTTGCTTGAGTGAAAACACCAGATTAAGTTATTTTTTTCCTTATAGCATCGTATAGATGGTGTTTACTTTTATTATAGCTGATTTTTATTTGTATATTTCTGACATGACTGTCATAGTTTGGTTTCTGTGTTTCGTCTCGTTTTTAGTTAGTTTCCTTTGTGTGTTTTAATATTTCATAGTCTTGTGTTTACGTTCGTCTTCACTGTGTTTCCCTGTTGCCTCTAAGTTTATTTCCTGTGTTGTGTTTTCAGTCCAGTCTTTAGGTTCTGGTTTAGATGGTGTCAGTGTTGAGTTTTATTTTGTACTTGTCCTCAGTGTTCTGGTCTTGTGTTCTTTGTTCCTCGTGTTTCCCTCCTGCGTGTTGACCCTGATTGTCCTCATCTGTCTCGTTAGTCTCACCTGTCCAATTAACCCTGTTTATTTAGTCTCTGTGTTTTTCCCCAGTCTCTTGTCGGTTCATTGTCTCTGGTAGTCTGTGATGAGTGTCCGTCTTTACCTGTCGTTTGCGTTCCTGGATTTACTTTGTTTTTCTCACTGGGGTTTCGAGATGTTTTGGATTCAGTTTTGAGTACGTTTTTTTGTTTAAAATAAATCTTTGGTCGTGCAGATGGGTCCTCCCTCCCTCCTTGTTTTTCCACCTCTGTCCGTGACAATGACATCGTTTTGACTTTGTCTTCAATCTGTGATCTTATTTTCAGATAGATAAATATACAACAACCCCAAACAAGATCTAGAAGGCCCCCATATGACTAAGATATATAAAGAAATGTGCATAACCTCTGCAGGAAAAGAACATATATGTGCTATTTAAAAGAGACCTCAGTAACAATGTTAGTGTTGATCTTGTGTGTTGTCTCTGCATGTACAGTGGAGTTTAAGGTGGGGGTGTGAAAGGCCTGAAAACAGACATTACAGTGCAGATAGATCCTGCCTCCATGTTTCTTTATCAACCTCTGCTTTATAAAGTTGAATTTCACAGCGTTGGTGACCTCACGTCACCCCGGCCCCGCCCCTCGCCACCCGCTCCGTGAAGCCTCCTCTCTCTGTGTGCCTCCAGGTCCCTGTGGAGCCGGGCTCGGAGTGTTAAGTGACACTGAATTGAATTAGCAAATAAAATGGACAGGCTGTAGCCGGGTAATTTACCATGTCAGGGCAAATCTAATTATCCCTGAGGTGCAGATGGCAGTGGATCCATTACCACAGCTCAACTGGTAAAGGCAGGCTGCTGTTATCTTTACAATCCTGATTTCCTCTGCTCGCCTCTGTGTAGGAGGGCGCATGATAACCAGCGTCTGATTACTGCAGAGGTATTTAACACACTGAAGGAAGGCAGGACACAGATTCCCCGACATGTTTGTAGAAACCATCAGGCGGCGAGCTGTCTGAAGAACAACGACCACGACCAATGTGTTTTTACCTGCCTGCTGTAGTATTTAATCCAGGTAACCTCTGCAGTCCCTGTGCACGCTCCTGGCTGCATAAAAATGGCCGACGATACAGTGACGCGAATCCTCCGAAAGTGCAATCTCAATTCTCCAGGATTTTTTAAATCTTACAGCGCAGCGATGAGTAGAATCACGCGAAGAGAAAAATGCAATCAGACGCCATTTTTCATCTTCAAGTCAGTAAGTAAGTAATGTTTATTTATAGAGCACCTTTCACAGATAAAAGATCACAAAGTGCTTTACAACAATAAAAGGGGATTAACAGTTCAAAACAGAAACAGCAAAACAAACATATATAAATATGTAAAATAGATAAAAGAGTAGAATAAAACAGCAAAAGGTCGATCAAAAGCCTGAAGTCTAAAGAAAAGTGTTTTAACTGCCTCATAAAGATTTCACAGAGTCGACCGATCGAAGCGAATTCCTCAACTTTGGTTCAAGAATTTGAAATGCGTGATCACCACGGGTTTTAAAACTGACTTTGTTTCTGCCAGAAGTTGAAGTTTGCCAGACCTAAGAGGTCTATTGGGGACATACGGGGGGAGAAGCTCGGCTATGTACCCGGGTGTTTGACCACGCAGAGTTTTAAAAGTGAGCGCCAGTATTTTAAAATGAATGCGATAAAAAAATCGGGAGCCAATGAAGGGAGGATAGGACAGGGCTGATGTGGGATCTGTTAAAAGGCGAGCAGCGGCGTTCTGGACACTCTGGAGCCGGTTTATAGAGGACTGACTAAGACGGGTAAAAAGAGCATCACAATAATCTAAACGAGATGAGATAAAAGCATGTCAAATCATTTCTACTTCCACTTTTGAAACCATACATTTAAGTTGGGCTATACTGCGCAGGTGGAAGTAGCATGAACGTGCTAGCTGACATGATTGTCTAAAGATAGTGACACACAGTCACTTAGGGCCCCAACGAATGAATTCAAGCGTCGTTAGCAAGACGATGGGTAACATCAATCAATCAATCAATCTTTATTTGCATAGTGTCCATTCACAACAACAGCACTTCACAAAAAGCAGGTAAAGGACCTCACATGTCAGGTAAAACGCAGAAGCTGATCAGCTAATCAGCGTTACATTTCAATTCATGTCTCCAAATGTGATGAGGACGAGGAACCACAGACTCGTTCTTCCTCGATGAGAGGAAGTCGTGGAGTCGCCTTTAGGAACCGTGAACACACCTTAAAGCTCTTGTTATTGCAGGTGTGTTAAACAGCACAGACTGAGGAACAGGACAAATGTTGCTGTAGTGATTTTCGTTTTCATGCCCTCTGCAGGCGTCTTCCTCAGCGATACCTAAGCCTCTCTCTTCCTCGAACATAAATATTTAGGTTCCCCTGATACATCTAATAAAAGTGTTTATAGTGTCTCCCCAGTGTTTCACCTCAGAGGAGGGGGGGAGAGGAAGTGAGGAGCAGAGAGAGATTGAATGTCCGTGCACACCTTATGTAAATATTTGAGACATCTGCAGATTCTGGGTAACCTTCTCCGACTGAGAGAGATGAAGTGTTTCCTGTGTTATGGACTGGAGCTCACCTTGCTAATAAATACTGTCTCATTTGCTGTAGATATCTGACCTTCTGAAAGGGTGATAAAACATGGACAGCTGATCAGTAGCTATATAGTTCCCTTCAACCGTAATTTAGGAAAACAACAAAAAGCACCAAATAAGTTTCATCGGTCTTAAAAAAAAAAAAAAAAAAAGGTGTAAAATAGTAAAAGCTGCATTTTCTCTTTCAGGCCTCGCTAACATGAAAGAGAAAAATAGCGAAATATTTCAACCTCAGGTCAAAATCTTCAAATTCTTCGATCGAGGTCGGGGGTGGCAAAAAAAAAAAAAAAAAAATCACCTCGAGGGCAGCAAACGTCGTCGGGCCACAGTTTGGACACCCCTGCCATAAATCCAGTAATATTACTGAGCCGTGGATGTCGCCATGGTTTCTCACCTACAGCATCTTTGCTCACTTCTCCATCGCTCCTCTTAGCTCAGGCTCTGCACCTGAGGATGCTGCCAAACATTGAAAGTTGTTACCTCATCGAGT
>NC_136698.1:26992540-27105040 GCF_947650265.1 Symphodus melops | reverse complement strand
AGAGCATGTTAGTGTGCATGCAGTTTTTCTCTCCCCTTCTTTTGCATGTGTACATGTTCTCGACTGCTGCAGGACTGCACACACAACGTGAGGTTTTTCATCCTAACTTCCTCTGCAGGTTACTTTGCATGTGTGACACTGGGGGCTTAGAGGAACACGTGTGGCAGACATGACAAGGCAATCTGAAACACTGTGGTGACATGAAAGTGATGCTCAGGAGTCGGCAGGTATGTATCGCACTTCAAAGCGCTCGCCTGAGGGGAGAGAGGGAGGAAGAAGAAGAGAGGAGAAGTGGACAGGAGGCTAAACGAAGCAACGCTAGCTTACGGTCTCGGGCCGTCAGACGGCTCCTGCTTCTTCCTCTGATTCTGAAAAGTCAAACGTATGAAGCTTCTGTGCATCCACATGTTGTAACTGTGCTGATTAAACAGGCACGTGTTTACACTGCCTGTAGAAATGCTCTAAACAGCGACATGAGCGTTTGTCTCGAATGCACTCTAGGTTGCAATTAGCGGGATGCAAAATGAGACTTGGATATCGTTTTTTGTTATTTGATGAGTTTCCAGAGGACTTTTAGGCAGAATTAATAACTGATCAGATTTAAAAAAAAAAATAAATTTTAATGCAGAAGACTCTGTGGATCATTTCAGCTTCACTAAAGTCTACACGAGTAAACCTTCACTCTGCTTTCTGATGCTCTGAACACGGCTGCTTTTCCTCGGATGAGCAGAGGTAGCAGGAACAGGCTGACGGGCTGATTTCATATCAGATAAGTCTGTTAAGCCTATAGCTGCGCCCGGAGGCAGAGGAGGACATCGACGACTACATCTTCTACACACAAAGAGGAGAAAAGAACACGAGGCCCCGGTGGGACACACACACACACACACACACACACACACACACACGATGTGATCGGAGGAGTGGACGGAGGTCAGATTGAACTGTGCAGCACAAGTGGAGTTTATAAGAATGTATTTACTACAGTGCAGGATTAGGGTCATGTTATTGTGGCAGCAGGATAAGAAGAGCTGAGATTACTGACATTCTTATCTAAAGCTCAACATCACTACATGCAGGGCGAGTCCACGGAGAAGTGTGCTGTTTGTGTGCACACTGTTTATATGTGTGTGTGTGTGTATCTAAGCAGGATGTATATGCGTGAGTTGTGTGTGATGAGTATCAGGCAGTAAAATGTTAACTTACAGGACATGACCCCAACATGGAGCTTAAAAAATGTGCAAATCATTTCACAGTGCAGCAGCACTCGTTAGTGGTCGAAGTGCACCAGGAGGATTCCTGTGATGTGTCGCTGTAAGAGGAAAGCAACATTTTCTTCCTTTCATCAAAAATAAATAAATAAATAATAATAATAATAATAATAATAAAGGCCACTTGTTGTTCAGCTTTGTTTGAACGTCCTCGTGGAAACTGGAAAAGTACATTTCTTCTGAGAGCAGAGACATTCCTCCCATGTGCATTACGCTTCCAGGCAGAAGCCGTACAAGAGCAGGTGGACTACAACTAAAATGGCGGAGGACTCCGTTTGTTAAAATGAAGTTAAAAAAAAAAATTTGAATTGTGAGGTTCTTGATACCCAACACACACTCACAGCATCCTCATTCAAGGTGCTTTTTTCTCTCCATACTGATGTTTTTGCTTGCTGATACGTGATTGGTTATAGCTGATACATGATTTGCTGATACATGATTGGTCAATACTGCTCGCACTACAAACAGGATCCAGAACACATTTCAAAATAAAGTGTGGTCAGATTGTACACGTTAATGTGGGATCTGTGAACATGAGTAAAGTTTAGGACTCACACTGCTTTAATGATGTTAAAGGTTCAGTACGAAGAATTGCAATAACAGTTCTCACATCAGCTCAAATGTCTGAGTTATCAAAACCTGAGAAGTTTGTAATTTTATCGTTGTAACGGGGACGTGTCTTGGAGGCGGCCGCCGTGACAGACGTGTAATGCGGGGTCGTTGTCATGGCAACACTGGATGTGGCAAAAAAAACAGCGCTTTAGCTGCTGCTGAAAGCTGCCGGCCTGTCGCTCTATGTGCTGCTGTGATTAAAAATAAATAAATAAATAAAATAAACGTCACCTGAACGCAGCGTCAGAACACATATCGTCTTTCTCAGGTCGGTTTTTTACCAGTTCTTAAAGATTCAACACAGAGTTTGTTCAGTTTTACTCCCATGATGCATCGTGATGTTTTGTTGTTGTTGTTGTGATCCAGAGCTCCATCGCTGCTGCGGGATTAGACCGTACATTAGAGCTAAAGAGGGGACAGAAGAAGCTTTACTTCAAAAATAATAATATGACATAAAAGCACCGTCAGTATACGCACATAAACATTTAAATTAAATTAAAACAACATGCTTACAAACGTTTTTATAACGGCCTGAAACATGTTCAGACATGTGCATGCATGGCTGCTGTGTGCACACTTAATTATTAATATCACAGCTAACACACACACACACACACACACACACACACACACACACACACACACTGTATATCCTCCACCTTCCAGCACTATAAGTGACGGAGCGTGCAGAAACCTGTCCGGGCTCTGTGACAGATCAGAGACGCTCTGAATGCAGCTCTCCGATGTGGAGCACAACCCCACATTAACTCTAATCACTTCAATGAATTCACCTGCACATTCCTGATGATGAAGTCTGGAAGCATCCACATCTGTCCTCCGTGCCGTTTAATGCGCTGAGAATAACACCGAATGCTTCGGTAAACATCAGCGTGATCAAAGAGTGCTGCTCTGCATGACTTACAAGTGTGTGTGTGTGTGTGTGTGAAGAGTTTATACAAGTGTGTGTGTGTGTGTGTGTGTTTGGTATGTGTATGCCTGGATCCAACTGGTGGGAAGCGAGACGGGTCATGCAGAGTGACGGTTGGACAGCCGGCGGGAGTGTGTCAGTGGTCACACGGGGTGAACTCGAGGTCACCTGACACAGCTGCTCTTTAAAGAGCAACACAGCGCATGGTCACACGTGTGACCGCCATCTTTAACACGGTCACAAACAGACGACACGCCTACATGAGTGTGTCTACAAGGAGAGGGAGAACGTCTGGCTAAGTGTTCGATTGATTGCCTATGATGTGTTTTTCTCTTTTCCCATGATGATGAGGTTTTATCTCATGGTAAAAAAAAAAGCGTTTTTTTGTTTGTTTGTTTTTTGCTTTGTGACTGATGCGTTTGTCTCATCAAGATAACCAAGCTGGTTCTCTCACTCAAAAAAAACCAACAAAACAAAACAAAGTCTGGTCACTGTGATACGCCGGACCACGTCTTGCTCTGCTGCCCAGAATAACGAGGTGAGTTCAGACTATTTCTGTGTTTGCTTTGTGCTTCTGCAGCTCTGAGGATACAACCAAAAATATGTTTCGTTCTTCAGAAAATAAACATCCAACTTCCACGAACATGGAAAAATGGAGTCAACATGAAAATATCACCGATGCATCGTCATGGTTACAGGAGCTTTAAAAACAGTCCCCAACATATAATACATAATATGGCGTTGTGAATATGTAAATGTATTTATTGTGTGTCAGTTTTAAACCGAACATAAATGTAATAAGAGTCATTTTAATGCTGTAACGTGAAAGCCTTTTCATGCCGGTCATCATGTGACCGTGTCATGGATTGTGTCTCCACAGCCTTCAAGGCTTCCTGCTGGAAAACTCAACGAGACCACCACTGTGTCACATGTGAAAGCAGAGAGGGCGACAACTTGACTTATTAAAGCCCAAACAATGACTTTCATTTTATCACCTCAGTCGCTGCTCACCAGCAGAAACAAGCTGTAAAATGTTCCTCACCTTCAAAGATGAAGGAAGTAAAATCAGTCAGTTTTTACTCTGTGTGAATGACGAAGGTAACAAAGCTCTGCTGATGTCCAACGATCCTGACAGCCGCTTCTTCAGACAAAATCCAAATGGAATATTTTCCTTTTCTTATTCATCCACGTTAAGTGAGAAGGTCAGCCGAGCTCAAAGTAGGATGATGAAATCATGATGAAACAGGCGACGGGTTGAGAATCATCAAGCTGATTTTTATTTTTAATTTTTTTTTAAATGCACTAAAATGGATTTTAAAAATGTAATTTAATAAAGTAAACATTAAAAAAGAAACCAAACTTCATGTAACTTTCAATCATACTGCGTTTAAAGCGAAGTACCAACGGCTGAATGATTGATTTATAGTTACATGTAACTTTTCACATGTATAAATTGTAGAAATGTGGGTTGTTGATGACAATGTTCACATTTAAACTTATAAAAAAAAAAACATATTTTTCTAACTTTGGAAAAAATATCTACTTAAATATTAAGAGTGTTGTTGTCACTCTGATCCTGTATTTGATCATGTCTATAAACCCCTCTATTTCAGCCCTGCTCAGAAAAAAAGGCTGTTTCTGTGCCTGTAGCTTTAAATATGCAAATGAGCCGTGTCTGACCACGCCCCCCTTCGATGTCTGGGCTTTAGTGGCTTGGGCTTTCCAGCACCTTGCCCAGCTGTTTATGGTGATAATGCAGACATTCAACCTTCATGTTTTTCTTCATTAAGAAAGTGCATCTCCCTCTCTGCAGGCTGCTGGTTAGTTTAATATGTTTTGGACATTATAATAGTTCCTCAAGCACTCACAAGAGTTGGCAAACAGTTTGGCCATTCGTCCCAGAAAAGATCTCTGCAGAGGTTTTTTTTTTTTTTTCATCCAATAATGGGATTTTATTTGACTCATGAGGAGGGCCTTTCTACAACATGTGGTGTTTGACTGAGCTTAAATCCAAAAAGCAGACTCGGAGAATAAACTGCAGGTGTTGTAAACATGAAATGTCCCGTTAAATTACTAACAGAGCAGTCAGGTGAACTACAACACTTTCTGGCCTCCACGCGTCCCACAGAGCTGATGATCTAACGAGCTGCAGCTGTGCAGCCAGGCAGGCGGCTGATCACAGAGCAGTCAGCTGATCGAAGAAAGGCGCCGCGTCACTGAGTCTGGAGAAAACAAAACTGAACTGTTTTTTTTTTTCTTTTCTGTCGTGTTATGTGTGATGCAGCAGCCTGTACGTCCAAGGCAAATTTCCTTCGGGACTAAATAAAGAAATCTTGAATCTTGAATCTTCATCAGTTTCAAGAGGGGAAATCGTAGTTATGATCTCGTCCACTTTGCATAGAACCATAGAGATCTGTTTGGTTCTGTGCAGGGATCAGATGCGTGTCCAGACTTTTTTTTTTTTTTTTTTTTGACTGGGGGGGGGGGGCCCAAACTGGGGCGTGAGTTCTGCAGGGGGGGGGGGGCCTGAAGTGTGATGTGTCACTCAAACATCAACTCTTTACCAGCTTCACTGCAAACACGTCTAATTCACAAACACCTGCACTAACGAGCCGTTAGATTTGAAATAAAGTCTCTTTTTTCAAAGATTTTGTGCCTTCCCAGACTATCAATCAATCAATCAATAATTGCATTATCTGTGAGTGCGGCTCCCCGAGTGCCATTAGTACCAGTCAAATGCAGCCTGCAACAATATCCCACAGTGTCTGAAACTTAGGAGGAAGATATCACAATAACACTGTATGGGACACTTGACTGATTCAGACTGAAACTAATTTACTTCTTTGTTTCTTTATGTGTCACATTAACACTCAACTTTAAATTAGTTTTCTTTCATGCTACCTTTGTACATTTAGCATGTTTTTATTATTCTTTACACTTAGCTTTTTTTGATTCTATTTTAAATATTGGTAATTGCTTCTCATATTTTACTTCATTTAATTCAGCCTTGTTTTTTCTTTCGCACTGATACATCAAGACAGATTCCCTGGCAATAAAAACAACGAGTCAGATTCTGAAAACGTGCGTTTAAATGTACAAACCGTGGTCCCAGCTCACGCTGACCCGTCCACCTCAGAGGGCCGATGAAGCTGCTGGTTTATGGAGGATTGGAGCTGCTGACAGGGAGCTCCCCAGAGCGTCGTTAGCGCTGTCAGCAGCCGCTCAGCAGGAAACACCCAGGCTTCAGGCCCATCAATGGAGCCTTTGAGCGGGAACGCAACCAGCTCTGTCCAGACCAGGTAAACACCACATGCTTCACTTTCACTTTCTCAACACTGCAAACACCAAATCCAGCCACCCTGATAAGCCAAATGTGAGCGTGCACTGTGTGATTGTAAGGCTACAACTCCAACAGACGTGAACTCGAGAAGTTTGCATCTGCATCCTCTGCAGACACAAAGGAAAAACAGACTTTTCTTTTCTTGGAATGATCTGATTTAAAAGTCTTTTTTTTTGTTCACACCTTAAACACAATCGACCTCGCTAATGATCATGAAGTTAGTGCTGATTTAAATGAGGCGAGGGACGCAGGGAGAAGAGGGTGAGGACGGAGCTGCTGAGGAGAAATCTATGTGAAGAGTCTCTGCCTGCATTTTTACTTTACTTAAGAGAAACAATTAAAACATTTTAGAAACTGAGCTTTGAAGTTAGTATGTGTAAAAAAGAAATGGGGTAAAAACGGCTTGTATATGCTTGTGTCCGAGTTTGTTTACAAGACAGAGACAGGACACAGACAGCGATCGAGGGAGGGAAACATCCTCTCCAGACAGCCGCTTTTCATCGTTCTGCTTCACGCTCTGTCCATCTTCCTCGTTAGGGGCTTTCATCACACGTCTGGAAGTCTGGAAATCGGTTTCCCCTCCCCCTTTGTGTGTGCGTGTGTGTGTGTGTGTGTGTGTGTGTGTGTGTGTGTTCTCCTCCCACATTTCCAAAACTCTCCTTCTTGCAGTCACTCACCCCCCGAGCCAGCTGATGTGATCCAGAGCCAGGAAGAGATTGTGTCAGATCAAATATTTAACTAAAAAAATCAGACAGCGATCTTCAGCAAAGAGGGAAATGCAGAGTTGACTTGCTGTAGTACCTCGAGTGTCCACTAGAGGTTGTCTCAGAAAGCAAAGAATCACATGTTTTAACTCGCCTATATCACTCTTAAACAACAAGGTTGTGCTGGAAAGTCTGGGAAAGAAAACATCATTTGTCTTCCTTCTCATCATTCGTCCTGCAGCCACTAAAATCCAACATGGCTGTCAAAGGGAAGCCAGAAGGAACGGTAAAAAAATCTGATGTTCAGCTGAGGCGTCTGGGAGTTTTTCATAGTGAATTGAGACGCTTAAAGATGCAGCAGTCATTCTGATTTTTTTAATCTCGGTGACTAAAGGTAACTGCTTCTGCAATTTCTGATGTTTGTTATTATTTTGTTAACCGGCGAGCTGCCGACTGCCGAGGTTTTTCTCCTGTCAAGGTAAAACCAAGTGTGAGCTAACTCATGCTGAGCTTTTAGCTTCGAGGACGATGCACTTGAATCTTTCACACTGAGATTAGTTAACGATTCAGACGGGTTCATTTTTACATCCTGTGAAACGCCATCTAAGGAGACTTGATTTTGGATAAGTGGACATTTTGGCCTCTTTTCTGAACACAAAAAACAACAACATGGTGGCTGTCAACAAACCAGTGGGTGAAGTCATGGCGGCTGATCACTGGCTATGCTACAAGTCCAACCTTCATATGAGTGCACCATTAGCATGCAGCCTGCGAGCCGAGGATTGATGAGGGAAAGGTCTTTGCCAAACACACAAGCAGACGTTGAGCGTTGCATAATATGTCCAGCCGGCTCCATTGGCATGCTAAATGATACGACGCTGGTCTCAGTTCATCTCGTTAGCGTACAGCGAGTCGTTCCCCTGAAGGCTGCAAGCCTTTCACATAACCTTGTCTCATCACTGATCTCTCACATCAGAAGCGTCAAAGCTGCACACGAAGTCTGGCGAATTCAAAAAGGCGGCGTGCGGACGGCGTGCTGAATGATAAGTAAAAGTTGTTGCTTCTTACTCGAACAAGGTGTTCCTCCTTTTCTCCTCTCCGTCTGTCAGTCTGCTCCCTCTCCTCTTGTACCCCCCCCCCCCCCCCCCCCCCCCCCTCCTCCAACACCACCACCACCTCTTCTTGCTGCTCTGATAAGAAAAAAAAAAGATAAACAACCCCTCGAGCATCTGCCATCGATCGCCTCGGGATAAAAGCTTAATGGCTTGGCTCAGAGTAATAACGCTCCTGGAGTTCTCTGAACTGATGGGGATGATAGATTCTCTCCCCCTCGGTTGCACCTGGAGTTTGTGAGCAGACAGTCTGAGTCTGTGTGGAAGAAGAAGAAGAAGAAGAAGTCGAGGGCAAGAGAACGGAGATCAGGACGGAGAAAAGATGTGTGAAATATCACTTCAAGAAAAAAAAAAAAACAGACAAAAGAAAGGTTCCCTTTCAGAGACGGGGAGCGTATTGTTAGCCGTGAACTTCCTGACTGAGGCCCTGAAGCCGTCTCCCTGATGAGCTGTCCACACTGACATAGTGTCTAACTTGAGCCTGAGGCGGCCCTGTATCCAATGTTCTTTCTGCCATCGTCTTCTTTACCCAGTCTTTCTTCTTCACTGATTCCTACTATTGCTTTCATTAAATTATTGCCACAGCTCTTCTTGCTGCCGGGTAAAAACAAACCTGAGTAACAGGAACTCTGGTCCAAAAAAAAAAAAAAAAAAACCTGTCCCACATATTATTAAAATCCAATTTTGGCAAACAAAGAAATTCTGTCTGATAACACAAAATTGGATTTCATGGTCACTTTATTTGAACACAGTGAAGATTTATGAATAAAGACAAGGAAGGAATCTATTGTTGTGATTGTCTCTGAGAGAGTGAAAAGTTCATGTTTTTTTTAGACTAAATGATGTCGGCGTGTCGCGGAGCTGAAGAGACGCTCGACTGGCTTCTGTACGCCTGTGTTTTCTCTCCTCAGCGCGTCGTTCTGCTGCGCAGGGATTCCCCCCCCCCCCCCCCCCCCCCGTCGCAGACAGCATGTCAGTCAAAGAATATAAAAATATAAACAGTTTCTCTGAAGAGAGATCATCTTGTTCACATGGTGTAAAGTGATTACATGTTTCATAATAATGACAGAACTGATAAGTCTTGGCTCTAATACTGAACTTCAGCCGCATTAACAAACAACCAAGAACAAGGAGAGAGGACGAACGGCCTCATGAGCGACCGGTTAGCCATTTAAGCTAACACGTACTTTAACTGGTTTGAATGTGATCAGGCCAGCAAGTAGATTTATAATCTTCCATGTTTATGCATTAAACCAAGTGTATTACTGTCTGCTCAGTGAACTGTGACATTAATCATTGTGTATATAGTTATATTCTGATCCTTGTTCTGTAGTGTTCTCAGTCTCTGTATGTTTGGAAAAGGGCTAACCAAGCTAACTTTAAGCGTCTGCCATCTAAGAGAGTGGCTCTTAGATGGCAGACGCTTAAAGTTAGCTTGGTTAGCTTGGTTGCTCATTGTTTACAGTCCAGTGGAGTTGAATCTTTCCAATCTTAAAACTCCCATTTAGTGTCACAATACTAAATGTCTGCAAAGCTTCACATGCTAAATAAGGTATGTTGGTATGTTGGAGGTATCACAGAATAATTCTGCAGAGGCTGCTAAAACAGCTTGTCCTGCGAATAAGGCAATATGGGGCGCGATCATTTCACGGGATGGATCAAGCCTCTACCTATAAGCCGTCGAAATCTCAGCAGCCCTGCAGCGTTCTGCTTCCAGAGAGCTGGCCAATCAAAAGGCACCTTGGGGGGGAGGGGGGGGGGCTTTAAAGATGGCCGCTGAAATAAACCATTTCAGGCAAGTGAGGGTTTTAAATTATGCTAATAATCATTTTTTTAGTCACCTTTAATTTTCTAAATTAAAGGTTAAAATTTTATTGTAATTTGAATATTTTCGTCTGTTAGATAGGACGCAGAAGTTCAGCTCTCCTGAAAAGTTGTGATGATGAAAAAAAACAGGAAGGAGAGGAGGTGAAGGGGTGGATGGATTGAAAGAACAGCAGGTCCCATCCTATAACGCATCCTTTACCCTCGCTTGGTTTCCTTCAACACTTGCGCCGACACTTTGTGGAGCTGAACCCGTCCTCACTCTCCCAGGAGACGGACGGTGACAGCAGCTTTTCTTCACTCTGGAGTTTTTCAAACATTTACTGGGGTCCCAGCTCCCTGCAAACATGTGTCAGGCTTGATTATACTCACTTCACAAGTCCCAGGTGCTGACCAGAGTCAAGACCTGGACCAGGAGGAGCGTGCAGCTTTTAAAGATTCAATAAAGTGACATAATCTTCATCGGTCTACTGTCACAAACTGTCAGTAACACAGTCATTTAAACTGTCAATTAGCGGACTAATTAACCATTCAGGGACTTATTAGATTGATGTCAGACTGAAACAGTGTAAAAATAATCCTCCCACACTTTGAGCTGATTTCCTGCACAGCAGACGTTCTCTGATTTAAAGTGTGTTTGCATCATGTTTTTTTTTTCCCCACTTACTTTTATTGAAACACGGATTACTCCACCTCACTGATTCACGGGAGGAGGGGTCAAACCCCGCGTGTGTTGTTGTTGAGGTGATAGTGAACAGAGACGAGACCTCTCTGCTACTGTGGGAACCGGCTCGACCTCAGACCCCCCTGACCTCAGCGCTGAGGCGCTCAGGCGGGTTGTCTCGGTGTCTCTGCAGGCCGCCACATCACAAACACTCACCTTGGGCATGATGGGCCGTGATGGATGGTGAGCGGTGAGCTGCGAGGTCACACGAGTCAGCTCACCCGCACAGGCTTCTGCCAGATGACCTCACAGTGTGTATGTGTGTGTGTGTGTTTGTGGTTACGCCTCGGTTCTTCATGCAGTTATGATTAACAACTAGCACAAACATCTGGGCCGACAAAACCAAGCGGTTCTGTAACAAGTCCACTTGAGGCTGAGCAGTTTCCAGCCTCAAAGTTTGGAGAGTGTATTCCTCTCAGCTGTTGATGTTTTTTTTTTGCACACCAACTTTATTATTTCCAGCTGATATTTCCAATAGAAGAAGCACGAGCTGGCAGAGGAGATCACCGCCGCGTGGTTTGCGTGGACGGGCAGTCCGATTGTGCGGGTTGTGGTCCAAACGAGGGTGGTCAGGTAAAAATCAGGTACACCTTCACGTTGACTGCTGCAGCACGTAGCGGCTCGAGGTGACGAGGAAGGCTTGAGGTAGCTTTTAGCTGTCGTTGGCGAAGCTGAGAGATAGATGTATATTTAGGGGGCGTGGCCTCTTTGAGTGACAGCTGCTAGCTGTCCACTAGATGTCATCTCAGTGTTTGTGCTGCACAATTTTTATCTCACATTTAATACGTGTTTTTTTAGTGTTTTATTTTTACTAACACACTTTTTCACTGGACGACTTTCAAGTCTCACTGGAATAAAAGCGTTTCCATCTCTTCCTTCCTGAGGGGGCGTGGCCTCTTTGAGTGACAGCTGCTAGCCACTAGCTAATTCAGTCTGCGCTAAACCTCTGGGCTGTTTGTGCTGCACAATTTTTATCTCACAATTAATACGACGTGGTTTTTTTTTTCCTTTTTTTTTTCCCTAACACACTTTTTCAAGTCTCACTGGAATAAAAGCGTTTCCATCTCTTCCTGTTTATCGCCCTCATGTCGTGTTTTGTTGTTTTATGTTGATGGTAAAATGGACTCCAGCTTGTGTGACCTTTTTCCTGCCCCTGTCACCTTCACTCCTTCGCACACTGATATCAGAGAGATGACTTGTGTCTTCTTGTAGGCCCCTCCTTTGTTTCCCAGATTTTTTGGGATTTTTATTGTCAGATCAAAATTTTCATCTGCGACCACATGGGTAGATCGCTTCAAACGGACGCCTAAAGAATCGCAGCCACATTGGAAATATTCCACCTGCTTCTTATTGGCTACACGTATCTATGAGTTCATTGACCCTCCCTTTGTGCCAGTTTGTCTCGCTCCCCTGTGTCAGAGTTCAAACATTTCCTCATGTTCATGAAAGCCTTCTCTTGGTGTTTCTGGGCTTCGTTGACTCTGAAACAAACACATGATCACACTGAATATGAAAACACTGATTTGGAACCCTGTTTATAGTTTTGCTTTGGCTCAGTATTAACATGGATTAGCACATATTTGTGTTCAGAGTGTTTTTGTCACATGGGATCATTTTTGGAGATGAGTCGTATTTTCCTCTCAGAGAAGATGGCCGGCTAACGTGATGAGGTAACATGCTCTGGATTCACCGACAGCGTGTCCAACAGGAGAAACATCTGTTTGTCTAAAAACTCAACAACTGTGGTCAAGTTCACCCAAACATTGATCCTCATTAACCCTCCTTAACGAGCGAATGACTTTTTGTGAAAATTGCAATTAGCCCCGAGCACAGACAGCGACACCTCCCTCATACATGTTCACTTCAACCTCTCTGAAACGAACCACTCTCAAAGCTTATAAATCAGATAATCAATACAACTTTAGATTGAAACATGAGCCTCTGCTTTCATCAGCTGGATGGAGCTCTGCAGGTGCCAGGTGGGTTCTGCTTCTGCACGCCGCCTTTGTTTGCTTTTCGGCGTGCTGTCTGATTTAAGTGAGACAAAATAAATAATGAATATTCAGCTGTGAACAAGCAGCCTCGTGCTGGTCGCTCATTACTCAGCCGACGGCCTCGACTTCCTTCCTCCTGCCGAAGTCGCACTGCGGTAGCTCCACACGATCACATCTCTCCTCCTAATCTTCAAAGTGAGTCCTGATACTCGTGAAAATGCGGAGTGAGGAGTGATGGAGCCCGACGAGGAGCGAGGAGCGAGGAGTGAGGAGTACGGAGCGAGGAGTGAGGAGTGAGGGAGCCCGACGAGGAGTGAGGAGCGAGGGAGCCCAATGAGGAGCGAGGGAGCCTGACGAGGAGTGAGGAGTGAGGGAGCCCAATGAGGAGCGAGGGAGCCTGACGAGGAGTGAGGAGTGAGGAGTGAGGGAGCCCAACGAGGAGCGAGGGAGCCTGACGAGGAGTGAGGAGTGAGGAGTGAGGAGCGAGGAGTGAGGAGTGAGGAGCGAGGGAGCCCGACGAGGAGCGAGGAGCGAGGGAGCCCAACGAGGAGCGAGGGAGCCTGATGAGGAGCGAGGAGCGAGGGAGCCCAACGAGGAGCGAGAGAGCCTGACGAGGAGTGAGGAGTGAGGGAGCCCAATGAGGAGCGAGGGAGCCTGACGAGGAGTGAGGAGTGAGGAGCGAGGGAGCCTGACGAGGAGTGAGGAGTGAGGGAGCCCAATGAGGAGCGAGGGAGCCTGACGAGGAGTGAGGAGTGAGGGAGCCCAACGAGGAGCGAGGAGTGAGGAGCGAGGGAGCCTGACGAGGAGTGAGGAGCGAGGAGTGAGGAGCGAGGAGCTGGGAGTGAGGAGCTGGGAGTGAGGAGCGAGGGAGCCCGATGAGGAGCGAGGGAGCCTGACAAGGAGCGAGGAGTGAGGAGCGAGGAGCGAGGAGCGAGAGAGCCTGACGAGGAGTGAGGAGTGAGGAGCGAGGAGCTGGGAGTGAGGAGCGAGGGAGCCTGACAAGGAGTGAGGAGTGAGGAGCGAGGAGTGAGGAGTGAGGAGTGATGGAGCCCGACGAGGAGCGAGGGAGCCTGACGAGGAGTGAGGAGCGAGGGAGCCCAATGAGGAGCGAGGGAGCCTGACAAGGAGTGAGGAGTGAGGAGCGAGGAGTGAGGAGTGAGGAGCGAGGGAGCCTGACAAGGAGCGAGGAGTGAGGAGCGAGGAGCGAGAGAGCCTGACAAGGAGTGAGGAGTGAGGAGCGAGGAGTGAGGAGTGAGGAGTGATGGAGCCCGACGAGGAGCGAGGGAGCCTGACGAGGAGTGAGGAGCGAGGGAGCCCAATGAGGAGCGAGGGAGCCTGACAAGGAGTGAGGAGTGAGGAGCGAGGAGTGAGGAGTGAGGAGCGAGGAGCGAGGAGTGAGGAGCGAGGAGTGAGGAGCGAGAGAGCCTGACGAGGAGTGAGGAGCGAGGAGCTGGGAGTGAGGAGCTGGGAGTGAGGAGCTGGGAGTGAGGAGCGAGGGAGCCTGATGAGGAGTGAGGAGTGAGGAGCGAGGAGTGAGGAGCGAGGAGCGAGGAGCGAGGGAGCCTGACGAGGAGCGAGGAGCGAGGAGTGAGGAGTGAGGAGCGAGGAGCGAGGAGGTGTCTAACAGGAAAAACATTGTTAATTTGCCTCGGTGTTTCTGACTCGTCGGCTCGTTTTGTTCAGTTTGGATCTCAGTGCACGAACAGTTTCTCTCCCTCGGACTGAAAGGCTGCTCGTCCACACAAAGCTTCATCATGAAGCTGCTGAATGTCACACTGCTTAAGAAAAAGGGAAACCAACAGAAGAAGAAGCAGGAGTAATGAATGGATGGATGCCATGTCGACTGCAAGCGTCTGACGGTGCTGTTAGAGTCCGGAGAGAAAGCCACAGAAAGAAGATGAAGAAGTTTCCCAGGTTTGATGCCCGTCTGTCTCACGGACGAGAAGCTCTAAAAAGGATCTTCACCGACAGCGACCTCAGCGTTGCTGCAGATAAGGTTCAAGCTGCTCTGACTTCATCAAACAAAAACGCCTCTCAGGGATCGTCGTGACTCATACGATCCAAAAACATCCTGGTCCTGGTGTGCGGAGCAGGAGAGGGAGTCACTGGAGTTAACGAGGAGAACGGTCTGTTCTGCGTTTGGAGGACATCATTGTTCGGATGAAAGCACGAGGCTTTTCTTTTTCATCAAGCTGCAGAAGCCCAGAAACAAATCAGAGACACAAGAATCCAAAGTTCTTGTGGGTGAAGAAGTGAGAGCAGCGAACAGGATGCAGAGAGAATAAGATGCAGAAAATGGGATTATTTCTCTCATTACAGTTTGTGTCCCGATTCAAACTTCACTCAGAGTTTTAATTCTGATGAGTTCAGTCCAAGTTAATAAGCAGAGACCCATTTATACCACGGCAAACAGTCATTGAGCTTCTGCTCTTTATTTAAAGAACATGAACCGTACAGATGAACCAATGAGAGCTCACCTTTTTAAAAAAAAACAAAAAACTATATTGTTGATTTGTCCCGTTTACTCCACACAGGCACGTCGCTCATTGATGAGGCGTTAACTTCACTCTGGCGTGGTCGAACCTGCATCACGTTCTGTCGTCTTGAATCACTCGCTGCACCTGAAACGTCTTGCAAAGCTAAGCTAATGTAGCATCGACTGCACAGCAGCTACATCTGGTGTCCCTTTGTTTCTGTTCTGTTCACATGTTCTGCCCCTTTTTGAGCGTGAGGACAGAAACACCCGGTGAGGCTGGGACTTAGTTTCCAGAGATGTGTTCATCGTGTAAACAGTTCAAAAATAAAAAGCAAAACAAAGTGTCATGGTCTTGTTTTGGTTTTCGTTCTTTCCCTCGTCTTCTGTGTATGTTTGATTCCTAGTGTGGTTTACTTGAGTCCTTAGTGTGTTTCCTTGCATCCTCGTGTCCTTCTATGTTTCCTCGTCTTGTTTGAAGTGTTTCCTGTTTTAGTTTGTAATATCTGGTTTTAGTTCTGGTCTTTTCAGTGTCAGGTTTGACTTTGTACTGGTCCTCACTTGTTCTGGTCTTGTTTGTTCCTTGTGTGTCCCTCCTGTCTTGATGACCCTGATTGTCCTCACCTGTCTCGTTAGTCTCACCCGTCTCTTGTCGGTTCGTTGTCTTTGTCTCTGGTAGTCAGTTTGTCTCATGTGCCTTTGCTGTTTTGCTCCTCGTGGGTCTTCCTCCCCTGTTTTCTAACCGTGATCGTGACACAATAGTAAAAAAAAAAAAAAAAGATTCAGCTCTTTAATTGATCTCCTTTTGAAGAAAACTGATGATTGGTCAAAAATTGATATTGAAAACAAAATATGGAAAACTGTTTCCTGAACACCAAATTATTTTCTCCAAAATCAAAGAGCGCAGAAGACAAAACCTAAACTTTCCCATCATGAGATGAATTAGTTTGGTGCATGTGCAGATGATTCCTGACAGTTTACACTTAATGTTCAGCTTCTGCTTGTTTTCCATCATCACTGAAACGTTGCCGAGTTATCGGCTTCATGGAGAAACGTTGGAAGCGTCAGGAGTGACTTTATGTTTGAGGCTCAGACACAGTCATCTATGAACTCTCACAAATTCACACACACACACACACACACACACACACACACACACACACGTGCGAGCATCCTGAGGCTCCAGGAGAATCATCAGCAGTTCAGGGGGTCTGCCTGAGGTCAAAGGTCACATATTGAGTCTGTCCTCAGAGTGACGTTAATCTCTGACACCTTTGAAGAGAAGTCGTACATCATGGAGGGGAGTCCTGCGTGTCAAACCGAGACCTTGTGCAACAAGGACCATCCTTCCTGTCTGTCAGTGTGTGTGTGTGTGTGTGTGTGTGTGTGTGTGTGTGTGTGTTCTAATGGCATTGGGGGTTTGACATCAACATCCTGGATTGTTTCACAGTGTTTTTCGTGTTTTTGTTTCCCCTGATGAGAGTCGATCACATCTCTGATAAGACCTTCATGTCTGTGTAACATGTTGTTCATGTCGAGGACTCGGATGGTTTTTCGTCTGCTTTTTATAAATCCTAGTTAAGTTTAAATAACCACATAGTCAAGACATTTATGATGCATATTTGTTATTTTAAAATATAACAGTCTTCAGTCTGGAAACAGATAAATGTTAGAGTGTTTGGTTCTTCTGTCATGTTTCTGCAGAATATGTCATGTTGACTTTATTTACTTCAATGACATTGATCATCTTTTGATTGCACTTATTAAAAAGTTTTTTTTTTTTTTTAAAGTCGTGTTTTTGGGTTCAAATGTTAAATTTGAGTTAAAATGACAGATTGCACAGCGCTCCATGTTTCTGCTCGATCCCTCCTGTCCTGCAGCTTCCATAAAGGTTTTCCTCTTCCTCTCCTTCGGACCTGTTGAGACTCGATCTGCAGAATGTTTTTTTGTTTGTTTGTTTTTTTAAGTTTGAATGTATGTTGTCTCTTTTAAAGCCTGCAGAGTCAAACAGCTGATCAGTGTGAGGACTATCTGAACAGAGCTGTGTAAGCGTCCTGTAAACCTCACCACACCGTCCCTCCACTATAATTACATGATGTGGTTTCCAAACTAAAGCCAAGCCATCATTTATTGACCGTTCTGTAACCACGAGTCGTTCTATAGCTGCCACGTGCACAAATGAAAACCACACTTACATTACACATTAACACGTTTCCTCATCATCCATTAGGGACTCAAACCTTCAATCTATTTCAACCATGTGTTTGAGTATTGAAATATCTGAAGCAGTGATTTGATGGATCAGGAGCCAAAACCAGCAAACCACCTTTTAGTTATTACTTCTGTTACAGTCAGAATCAGAATTATTTTATTGTCATTGTTGGTTGGTTGGTCAAATGTGCTCCATGTTAAACATACAGCACTGAATTTCAATCCCCTCAACCCACAGTGCAAACCTGCAGTGCATTAAAAAAAAAAAAACGCACTAAAGAATAACAATAAACATGACAACTAAATAAAAATAGCAATAAAATAAATAAATAATTACATGTTCCTCTTTCAGAGCACGATGAAATTACAGAAACAGCAGAAAAAGGAAAAACAGTGCAAGACAGTACAGCTGTAGTCAAATATGTAACTGAGAAAGATGTGTGCAAAAAACATATTTATGTGCAAATAACATAATATAAATTTATGTGCAAATAACCACTGATCAGAAAATGGAAAAAAAATATTGATTAAAAACTAAAAACTGTTTTCATCAGAGTGATCTGAAACAGGCAATAAAGACAAAAACAAACAGTTTGTACCTCAGAGCTGTTGTTGCCCTGAACGCCTCCAATCCCAACAACCCCTGAATCTGCTGCTTTAAATTACGCACGACCTCTGACGACTCTACGTTCGTTTTTTTACATCTTTTATAACATCTGAGCTGTTTGCATCCAATAAATCTGAACCTGAACAACACGCTGCACTCACACAGGAAAAGAGCTGTTTTCTGATCAGCTCTTTGGATTCAGTGTTTGAAACAATAAACTCTCATCTGTCAAATGATTGATCGTTCCTGTTGGATCGTTGTGAATAAAAAGCTCTCCGTCCCTCTGAGAACCTCAGCCCACTTTCTGTTTTCTCGTCTGCTCTCTTTCTGCTCATCCCAGAAGACATGACAGCAATACTGATGGAGTGAAGACACCTTCCTTCACTGTCCTATTTTCTGCTGTTTGATCCATGACACTCGTTTGCAGTTGTTCAGATTTCTTCTTCTTCCCTGACGGATGACCCGCTGGATCATTTCTTTCCTCCTTTCAGGGTCGACACTCCTCTCCCGCTCTTTTTCCCTCCCTTACAGTTGTGAATTCCCTCCTGGCTTTTTACCCGTTCTCTCTTTATGTTCGCCCCTGCATCCTTCCCTCGTAGTGACTTTGTGGATTTTTTGCATCTGTGTTACGTAACGCCTCTCTCCGAGGACGAGGGCACTTCAATCAATACTTCAAACGAGCCCAGCGCCGAAGGACTCGCTCCAAAATGCCACGTGACAACATGAGAGGATGACATTTGACAAGCGAGTGGGGAGACGGCCCCGAAATACCTTCTAATACCAGCTCTGTCAGTTTAAAGAGGGACGGCTGTGACTGGGAGGAAGAAAGTGAGCGAGAGCACTGATGAGGGAGATTAAAGACCCCCGGGGAGAGGAAGAGAATTTAGGCAAAGTATGAACAACAGGAAGACAAAAAACTGCCCCTCGTGCTGATTCAGACGACTCCCTGAGATAAAAGTTTGATGAATAAACACAGAAAGAATTTTTGCATACCGACGAGTTGGAGGGGGCAGTGCAAACTTTATCTTCATAAAAAGATAGGAAAGTAGCACACCCTTTGATTTTATTCAGCTTCAGGGGCCAGCTCAGATAACATCTCGTTTTCTTCATGCAAATCCGGCTGCGTGGTCAACGGCCCTCGGCGTCCAGGATAAGAAGATCTACATATTAATCATCAGCATCGGTTTGAGGCTTTCAGGGTTTGATGTCAAGTTGCGCTGCAGAAACTCTTAACAAGCGCGTCTCGTGACAAATATCTAAAACACCCACAGTTCTGCACATTCACGGAAAAAAGCCAGAAAAACTAAATTATCTTCAGGGTGTTGAAATGAAATGTTTCTATCTGAATGAGTTTGTACTTCTTATTTAAGTTCAGTGTGTTCGATGCATTGGCAGATATTTTGGCCTCATTTGGTCTTAATCTTAATTTGGTAATAATCTTGAAATAAGATGACTTCAGTCCAGACGTATTCTGGACAAGGCAGTTAAATGTAGCTTAAAATAAGTGCATGATGTGTTCAGTATAAAAATATTAATCCTAAAAGATTTTAACACCTGTCACGTCACGAGAGAAGCAAAACACTGGAGACAACTAATGTTTGTTTTTGTGTGCGTGTCGACACAAAGTGTTATAAAACGGGCGCAGGCTGGAGGAGATCGGTGTCATGAGTTGGTTTTGTTTAGTTCCCTCCTACTGGTGTGTGTTGTCTGTTTTCCCCTGTCTGTCTGCTCCTCCTGTCTCCTCCCACTATCTAGATTTGCAGCAGGTGTGTTTCCCAGGTGCAGCTCATCTTCATCAGCTTCAGTATTTAAGCCGCTCTCCACACACAGTCGGCGCCGGATTATTAGTCTTCCCAAGTGGTAGTATACGTTGATCAGGCTCTCTCGTAGTTTTGATTCTTAGTGTTTTGTGACTATCGTGTATTGACCCTCCTCCTGTTTTTTCCCTGCATCAGCGCTCCCCACAAAGACTCTCCTGCTCCTCCGTCCTGTCGACCTGTCTGCCTGTTTGTTTAGCTCACCTGCCTTCACCGCGCGCGTTCGGGATTCGGGATTAAGGATTTCCTCACAAAGACTGTCCCTAGATTCTCATTCACTGCTCACGGACGAGCAAGGACTCCCACACATTGTCACTCATGTCACTAGTTCATGTTTATTAAATTACTGTTCACTATTAACTTGTCTCTGAGTCGTGCGTCTGGGTCCAACCAATAGTGTATCGTAACAATCGGACTCAGTATGAAACGACCGGACGCTCACGGGGGGGTCGTGCACGCCGTCCTCACCGTGAAGCATGAAGCAGGTTTAACGCTCCCTTTACAAACTCAAGGCGTAGACAACGTAACTTAAGTGTGTGTGAGGCGTTAAATGAAAGTCAGCGCTTTAAGGAAAGTTCACATTTTCAAACCCTCGCTCCCCTGGGATCCATCTTCCAGACTTTGGACTCTGTTGCAACACTTGAAAGTGAGTCTGAGAAAATGACACTAAACACACTTCAACGACGACCACTCTTTTTTTTTTTTTTCCCATCATGTGGACGATGGAATCAGGAGACACAACTACCCGATCTAAGGACGGGAGCAACCCGGGTTCAAGCTGAATCTGGAGGCACCGTGCTGGATTTTGTAGTGCAACCAATCAAAGAGCAAAAACCTGGAAGCCAAGAGATGAACACCTATAAATCTAATAAATCTATATATTACATATATGGACATATGACAGATAACAAGCCACTCTTAGAACAACTCTAAACAAAGAGGAAGAATGGAAAAGGATGTAACAGCTACACTGACAGTCTCTCCAAAAGGATTTTTATGGTCATCAGATGAACGTGGAAGTGTTCCCAGATTGGATTTATATAAAGATAGAAGCTGCCTTCAGCCTTATTAACCACTGATGACAGCAGTCCGGTTGAAGCGGATGGTTCCCTCCGGCCGTATCGAGCCTCATCCCAGCGACGAGCCCCTCGACTGGGACTGTTCTGTGCTCCCGGCCCGGGAGGAAGGTGAAGACTCCGGGCTCCATAAATCTACACGGTTCATGCTATTTCAGGCCTAAGTGGCCGCAGAGACCCGGCTGTAATTGTGCGTTCCCTTCGTGCAAGTCTATATTTATTTTATCCCTCCCCCCTGTGAAGACACAATGTCCTCCTCTCAGGGTTAATCAAGTGAAGCGAACGCTGAGTGTTGTGTGGAGGACATAAAGAGAGGGAGGGAAGGAAAAACACCGAGGCACTCTCATCCATCCACGGAGTTATTACAGTAATACGTTTAACTTTTATTTATGACGCCGAAGCGGGGAGAGGCTCTTTGTGCTTGAGCTTAAATGTCAGACTAATTATAAGAAGAAGAATCGTCTGAGGAGCAAAGCACAGGAAGTCCAAGGAGCTCTCTCTCTCTCTCTCTCTCTCTCTCTGTTGCACACTGGCCGATTAACAGAACGTGGATTTGTGTCAAATAATGAAGCTGTGGGTCTGATGCAGGTCCATGCATGTGATGTAATCATGTGTGTTGTAGTGGGGGAGGGACTAAATACCCAGGACCCCAACGGAGTAAGTGGACCTGAAATAAACAGGAAGTTGTTGTTGTTGTTTTTTTTAGCTTGATTCTCTTGAAGTCAAAACTTTGATAAGAAAGGTAAAATTGGTCCTATAAATGAACGTGATGCTAAAAATAAAAATACGTTTATGAGTAAAAGAAACTCAAATGCCCCAAAAAAATGCATATTACAACGTTCAACTTGTTGTTGATTTGAGTTTTTAAGGGGAACACAAAGAAAAGCGGATTAGTTGCAGCATTCCCAGAATTCTCATCTTGGATACGAGACCAGAAAAATCGAACTCTACAGACACCTGTTTCAAAACCACAGACTGAAGGCTAGTGCACACTGACAATGATCCCTATCATATCATCAGTGAAGCAAGTAAAAGACTCAGTCATGTTGCTAAGCAGCCAGTTCAGTGCATCTAGTTTTACTACTTTTATTACTGCAGCCCGTTTTGAGTTACAGACAGACTCATCGACTTAAGTCTCCATATATTTAACCTATTAGTCACGTGTGTGTGTGTGTGTGTGTGTGTGTGTGTGTGTGTTGGTTTATATGGTATAGACTGACAAAACACCTGAGATTTCACCTGGGGAAAGTGGACATTTGGTAATAGACCGACACGGCCAGTGTCGGTCTAATTCAAGAGTTGTTTTTACATTTTTTATGGTCAAAAAATAATATTTTTTCTCCAAAACAAGTGCAAAATGATTCTACTAGACAGCTGGGATAATAATCAGATGTTGATTCATTTCTAAACATCATATAAATATGATTTTTCTGACTGTCAGTCTAATACCCTCACCTGTAATTCTGTGTATGTGTGTAGCGTCCAAGCCGCAATTCTAGATTTTTTTTTTCTAAATTTACACACACACACACACAAACCCGGAAATAAGCTGACGTCATTTCAATGTGGGCGTGTCTAAGACCGGACTCGCGGGAGATTTTTCTGGCCATGAAAGTAAAGGTAAGCAGCTCATTTATATGTTTTCTGACATGAGGTTTAAGTTTTAAATGAACCCGAGTTTTTCTGTGAAGTGGAAGTTTATTTTTTTAAGCGCTCTGGTAACTTGTTAATGTTACTTTCACTGAAAATCATGCGATATTTAATGCACGTTAAAATAAACGGGGGATTTAAACGGCTACGTTACTGACAATGTGCAATTCCTATCACTAATATGGCGTCTTAATTTACAAAATCGTATTAGACCGTAACTCTGCTGATTTAACTTTAAATTAGCGAGAGCTGCTGCGTGTCTGCGCGTGTCCGATTAGCCTAGCTGCGCACCGACGCGCACGTGATGACGGCTCCGCGTGGCCCTTTAACTCAACAGGTAGACCTGCTGTGATCAGCTAGAAGCAGGACTGCGTGTTTCCGTGTTTCTGTTCATGGATGATGCCAGGGCTATCTTTGTTATTGTCTCTATTGTTGGGCTGTTATATACTATTACTTATCTAATTAGAATTCAGACCACATAGAAAAAGCACTCATGTAAATAACAATGTCCCTAAATTATTGTGAGTAGGCACAATGTAATGTTTCCATCAGCAGAAAATGTGTAAAGATGTAAACTGGAATAAACACTAATATTATACATTGTGATATCAAAATTCAACTCAGTCACTAAAAATGTATTTTAAGTCACATAATGCATGCATGCAAGACAACTGTAAAATGTAAAGTTTCTGTGTGGAAATCACATTTTTACTGTAGTGAGCTTTCACATTGATGCATGCTTTTAAAGGTGCTATATAAATATAGTTATTAATATTATGTCTCTGTGTACCAGGTGATTATGTTGACCCTCCTTCTGTCTCTGGACACATAGGGTTACAGTACACACAGGAATGCAGAGGCGGAGGCGTTTAAACCCAAAGGAAGATGCAAGGTGCTGTATTGCGTCTGGGAAGGACAAAGGTGACCTCGATGTCAGGTTCATCAGCTCTTTTAAGGGTAAGATAGGTCTGACTAAGGACTGTTGGCCTTATAAAATGTCCTGGTTCTCCTGACTTCATCACTTGTGTTTGTGTTTTAACAGGGCGGGGCGTCTTTGCTTGTGTTCCATTTGAAAAAGGAGACTTCCTGTTGGAGTATCGTGGTGAACTAATAAGCAAACAAGAATGTGAGAAGAGACAGCGAGTTTATCACAACAAGCTGAAGGTCTTCATGTTTGAGTTTCGCCATAATGGAACATTTTGGTGGTATGTATTAAAACTCAATGCTTTATGTCAGTGACTTAACACAGAGCATTTGATAGTCCAGATCTTAATAGGCTCTTAATCCAGAAAATATACACATGCATGTATTTAATATTGATCGTTTGTATTTGAAGTGTTGATGCAGCAAAAGAAGATGAGTCACTTGGAAGGTTGGTCAACGATGACCACATCAACCCAAACGCTAAAATGAAGCACCTAAATGTAGAAGGGAAGCCCCATCTGTGTCTGTTTGCAAGACGAGACATCGAGCCAGGAGAGGAGATCACCTATGACTATGGTGACTCGGACTGGCCTTGGAGAGGACAGGTGATTATATGAACATGTGCTGAAAGTGATCATTGTTCAGAGGGAAACAAAGGAGGGAAATAGGGCTGAATGCTTTACAATGAATCTGCTGTTTTTCAACACTCAGGAGTGTGGTGAGGAGTCGTCCACTGAGCAGCGTGGTGACACATCCACCTCTGAGGGGGGCACGTCTACAGCCACAGAGGACTGTGGGGAACTCTTTAAAAAGGTGAATATAAGTAGAGCTTCAGAGTGCTCTTGAACAGCTCATAACTATGTTTTAATAATAATGATGACAAATGAAGCTGGCACAATGCTGTGATGAAAGGTAAACACTCGTACCTGGTTGTGTTAGATATCTACCCTACATGTGCTTTACTCACATTAAACACTTGACTTATCATACGTGTCCTTTCAAACGCCTAAACAGCCGTGTGCTTTATCTTCTTTAGTAAAAACTTCAGATCATCTATTCATATTTACATATTTTATTTGGTCCACAAATGTTATATGGTCCACTGTCAGTTGTTTACATTCTTTCATTGTTAGTGAACTTCATGGGTTTTAGATTTGTCTATAATTATCTTCTCAATAAAGCACTAATCATTAATTTTCATTTCCTGGACCCGTCCTCTACCAGAACTATTCTCCATGAATCACATAAACATTTGACCTCTTGATAATTATGTCATAACTTCTGCACTGTTACTTGGTATTGTTTAACCGCTCCCTGTCTCCTCTCAGCCTGCTGACGTGGACACGTCTCCCAGAGTGTCTGAGGCTGGACATCCTGATCAGGTGAGTCAACATGCTTGAATGATTTCTAAGTCATCTTAGTCTGTAAGAGTTAAAACTATTCAGGATGCACTTCAGTGATTTTGTGCCCTCTTTTGAGGTTAATAGTGATAGTGAGAACTCTATTGAAATGTCATTGTGCTTCCTCTCATGTATCATTGTTTGTTCTTTAGTGTGTGATGGAGACAGAGGACTCACCTGTGTCTCTAAGCCACAGTGAGCTGAGTCCAGGACACGGGCAGCAACCCAGTTTTAAAAAGGTACGGTAAGTTTTCTAATAGTCTCTGTTTTTACTATCAGACTCATAATGTTTACATGTGCTGTGTTTGTGTATATAGTCTGAAATGATTATAATGTATGGACCAGTTTACTGGAGACTTCCCTCTACTTAAAAGCTACATTTGAATCAGAGAGAGTCTGCAGTCATTTGAGTATGTGACTTGGGCTCAATCCCAAGTCCCTTATTTGCACCGAGTGTCCTCCGAGTTGTGTCCTCCACTTGCGTCTTAGTCCCGCCCACCAGAGAGGACGGAGGAAACAAAGCCGAGGAGAGAGGACAGAGGAAATCAGCTTTAAGACACATGAGACGTCATTTCCTCGACAGCGTCACATGACGCCACATCAGCTGATCACGTTCAGCTGTCAATCAGACGAACAGCTGTTTATGTCCACACAAACACGCACTGTCTTACTTCTAATCACACACACACTTTATTATTTCTATTCTATTTCTATTTCGGTGCTGTTAAACATATTTAAACATAAATGACTTCTGGCCATTTTCTTTTTCAAAGAAATGAACAAGCTTGCTCGACTTCTTGGCCTACACCTACACTGACAGGAGGAGACAGCCTGCTAGTGTTTGGAAAGAGCCTCCATGTTTAAACCACATTTAGAATCTGAAGGCTGTGACCTTGAAAGTTTTTTCAAAAAAATCTTTTTGAGGTATAGAAATGTGATGTTGTGCGTCAGTGAAAGCTCTTAGTGTATTGTGAATGTGTAGTAATCAATAATGGAGACCTTGAACATGACATTATCCTCTGAGTGTTTTACTCTGTCCACATATGTGGCTTTGGGAGCGTGGCCTTCTTGTCCTTTTAAAGTCAGCCTAAGTCAAAGGTCAGCCTAAACACCTTCCCGGTCAGGTGTGAGAGTGTGTATAGGTAAATATGTGGCTTTGGGAGCAAGGCCTTCTTGTCCTTTTTAAAGTCGCCCTAAACCACCATCCAATCAGGTGTGAGAGTGTGTATAGGTAAATATGTGGCTTTGGGAGCAAGACCTTCTTGTCCTTTTTAAAGTCGCCCTAAACCACCATCCAATCAGGTGTGAGAGTGTGTATAGGTAAATATGTGGCTTTGGGAGCAAGGCCTTCTTGTCCTTTTTAAAGTCGCCCTAAACCACCATCCAATCAGGTGTGAGAGTGTGTACCGTATATGTAAATATGAGGCTTTGGGAGCAAGGACTTCTTGTCCTTTGACAGTCAGCCTAAGTCAAAGGTCAGCCTAAACACCTTCCCGGTCAGGTGTGATAGTGTGTATAGGTAAATATGTGGCTTTGGGAGCAAGGCCTTCTTGTCCTTTTTAAAGTCGCCCTAAACCACCATCCAATCAGGTGTGAGAGTGTGTATAGGTAAATATGAGGCTTTGGGAGCAAGGCCTTCTTGTCCTTTTTAAAGTCAGCCTAAGTCAAAGGTCAGCCTAAACACCTTCACGGTCAGGTGTGATAGTGTGTATATGTTGTGTAATCAAACACACACACTGTATTATTTCTCATCAAATACACACTCCTCGGATCAGCCTCCTCTCTCCTCGCTCCTCTCTCCTCCGTTCGCTATAAGAGCTTTGGGACGATCCTCAACATGGCGTCTCTGGAACTACTTCCTGTTTGAACGAGGAGCGAGGAGACTGCAAATAAGGGACTTGGGATTGAGCCATTGATGTGCATGTGGCTTGTTGGCCCCTTTTATCTGTCAAAAACACAAATATGTCTCCCATGTACTGTAACACAGAGGCTCTGATGCTAACTGTCTCTCTTTCAGCCCCCTGATGTTGACATGTCTCCCACAGTGTCCGAGGCTGGACATCCTGAAGACGTATGTATACATATATACATGTTAGTGTGTGCACTCAGTAAGTCTGACTTAAAATGAAGGCCTCCCATGAATTAAGATTGTGTGGGATTATTTTTGTTGTATTTGAAGTGAAATCCTACAGGAGGTTTACAAAAGGTTTTGTCCTTCAGGGTCTAAAGATTTGTTTTTCTCTGCAGTGTCCCAAACATCGTCTGCTGTGCATTACTATGTCGACCTTGGACAGCTGTCTTCATTGCCTTGGACCCTTTACCCCTTTGCCGTGGGTCGGGTTTAAATGCAAAGGTACTTTATCTAACGAATTATTGTGCTAAATTAAACTTGTCAAATTGAGCAGATAGAGTAAGAAACCAAAACAACAAAGACATGTATAACAATGTATATTACGTTACATTGCATATGTTTTCACAGTTTGTCAAGGAATCTGGCATCAGACCTGCTACAGTCGGATGAATGATCAGGATCGAACATCAGACCTGGATGAGCAGTCGAGCTCTGGAAGTGAATATGTACCAGACTCAGAGCCAGATTATGATTCAGATTCAAGCATCCCCTACCTCACGGTGCCTCGTCGCTCACAAACTGGATTAAATCCAGAGAAAGCTGCTTCACCTAGTAACTCCACATCTAACATTTTGGACACAAGTATTCCTGTTACAGCTGCTCCATACAGAAGTAGGCCACTTTCTTCTGCTCACATGTATCCTTCAGACACAACAGATTCAACTTCTGGAGATTTGGATGGCACTGCAACTGAAACATCCGATTCTGCACTGTCTGACAAAGGCTCATCAAAGAAGGAAGATAAAGACCCAACTGCTCTCAGTTTGACTGTTAGAAACTACTGTTTTATATGTGGAAAGTCACAAAGCAGACTGACTCGTCACCTGAAAACACACATGTCCCACCCAGAAGTTTCGTATGCCTTCTATCTCCCTGAGGATTCAACGGAGCGCAAGATATTATTTGAAAAAATGCGAAATAGGGGGAACTTCAAACACAACTGTTCGGTACTCCAAGGTGGAACAGGACCATTGAAAGTGAAAAGGAAGCCAAAAGCTACAGCTATGGTTGGACGTTTTGTGCACTGCATGCACTGTCAGGGGCTTTACATCCGCAAAGAACTGTGGAGACATGTCAAAAGATGTCCATGCAGGCCAGGAAACAAGGATCTGGAACAAACTGGTCGACGCAGAGTGCTGGCTCTGGCTGCAGCCCAAGAAACAGTATTTAGTCAACAATTTTCCAGTGGAATGTGGAAGATCCTGAGCACCATGAAGATGGACGAGGTTGGCCTGGCTGTGCGGAACGACCTCTCTATTGTTCATTTTGCCCAGTCACTTTACAACAGGCACGGACAGGACCCCACAAAGTGTGAATATATGCGTCAAAAGCTCCGTGAGGTGGGACGACTGCTGATATGCCTGCGCACAGACTTCTTGATTCACAGCTTGGAGGAGGCATTAAAGCCTTCCAACTTTCAGAGAGTTGTTCAGGCAGTCAAGAAAGTTGCTGGATTTGATGAGAAGACTCTCTCCTATCACACTCCAAGCCTGGCTTTGAAGTTGGGGCACACACTACATAAAATCTGTGACATTGTCCGGTGTAGGGCCCTGATGGCAGAAGATGATGGACTGATCAAGTCATGTGAAACATTCAGTAAGCTTTACACCTCCAAGTGGTGTGAGATGGTGTCCCACAGTGCTCTGAACACGCTGAGTAGTGCAAAGTATAATAAAGCAACAACACTGCCCTTTACAGAGGATGTTAGAACACTTCACCAGTACCTGCAGAAGACTGGAGAGGCAGCTGTCGGCAGCTTGAGAGGAGAGGCCACATGCAAGAACTATGCTGAGCTTTCAAAGGTTACTTTGGCACAAATCATCGTGTTCAACCGGCGACGTGCTGGAGAAGTCTCCAAAATGCTCCTCAGGGGTTTTGAGGAGAGAGACAGAACAACACTGCACCAAGATGTGGCCATGGGACTGTCTAAGCTGGAGCAGAGGCTGTGCAGCTATTTCACCAGAGTAGAAATAGTTGGAAAAAGAGAAAGAAAGGTTGTTGTTCTTCTCACACCATGGATGGTAGATGCTCTGACGCTGCTGACTAGCAAGAGGAGGGAATGTGGTGTCCCTGAGAAAAATGTCTTTCTTTTTGCGAGACCCAAAGCTCTGAGCCACTACAGAGGACAAGACTGTTTGCGTTTTTATGCAGGTCAGTGTGGAGCCGAGCACCCGGAGCTCCTCAGGTCAACCCATCTCCGAAAACATGTGGCCACTCTGTCACAAATACTGAATTTGAAGAACAATGAACTCGATCAGGTTGCAGACTTCCTCGGACACGACATTCGTGTCCACCGGGATTTTTACAGGTTGCCAGTTCCAACCACACAATTAGCAAAGATCTCAAAACTACTGTTGTCCATGGAAAAAGGCAATCTCGCTGGCCTGCAGGGAAAATCCCTGGATGACATTGAAATTGAAGGTTTGTATTAATATTGATACCATTTGACTTTCAAGCAAGTACATACAAGCTGTTTTTGGATATCTCAACCTTGATTTTTCTACCCTGTCTCTACGATTTACCCAAACTAGCAGTATTGAAAAATGAGAACATGTCTTTTTGTTGCAGATTTTTTCTCTGAAATATAAATTCCAATGAAAATCCACTAATGTCCAGCTGTTGTATGAATTATTTTCTCTAGATGAGATGTCATTCACTGATACTGAAGCCAAAGACAGTGGCAGTGACTCAGAGGGCAGAAGCACAGAGGCCGAACAACTAGAGCCTGTAGATGAAGAAGAAGACCTGGGTCAGGCCCAAACCTCCGAGGGCCACGGTAAGTCCCTCATATGGGCTTCTCTTTTAGCAGAGGTGGGGAACAGTCTATTGATGAGACTCTTTTCACAAGTCATGTTTGGTCTTTTTCAGAGATACTGCCACAAGAGACATCCTCAGCAGGAGAGATGGCCCCTTCATCTGAAGGTAAGACAGTCTTCAAAGCCTTGTTGAAATGATAAGAAACAATGAGACCTCCAGAACAGGTAAATGTAGAGAAATGAAATTCATTAAATTAGGCCATAGAATTACAGATAAGTGACAGTGATATCTTTAATACAGACCTGTATGTGTCTTCCCTATCCCTGCAAAAACCCCGTTTACTTAAATTTATTAACAAACTTAAAAGAAAGGTTTGATTTAATCTAACTATCTTTATCTTTCATTTCTTAATTTACTGGGTTATGTTTCAGGAAGAAATGCAGATCTGGAGTTTGAGGCAACGAGACCAAAGAAGATGTGGACAAAAGCTGAGGTTGCTGCAGTGATGAGACACTTTGCACTTCACATCTCCAAAGGAAAACTTGCCTCCAAAGCTGAATGCAGCCAATGCCAGCAGGCAGAGGAGCCGGTGCTGTCGCAACGTTCAGTTCAGAACATAAGAGACTTTGTGAGAAACAGAATTATCACAAACAAGAGGAAGGCGAAGATGAAACAGTAACCCCATCATGTCAGTGTTCAGGGTTCATGCTGGTTTTTTCCTCACAGCTCAACCCACTTTATGTTTAGACTCTTTGCACTATGGTACAGACCACTACTGAGAGGCTGTTAACACATGCCTCTGTTCTTTTTGTGATTTTCAGTTTGCCAAAATATGTAGCTGTTATGTTTCATTCTGTTTCATGTGAGCTTCCTCACAGTCACTGGTTTATTTACCAGAGTTTTAATTTGTTGTATCCTGTACCTCCCTTCAGTGAAGGCCAAGAAATCTAGCAGGCTTGTTAATTCTTTTTGATGAAGAAAATGGCCAGAATTAATTTGTGTTTAAACCACCTTTAGAATCTGAAGGCTGTGCACTTTTTGAGGTATAGAAATGTGATCTATTTCCTTATTAAAGTTGTGCATCAGTGAAAGCTCTTAGTGTATTGTGAATGTGTAGTAATCAATGTGTTTTACTCTGTCCACATATGTGGCTGTGGGGGCGTGGCCTTCTTGTCCTTTTAAAGTCAGCCTAAGTCAAAGGTCAGCCTAAACACCTTCCCGGTCAGGTGTGATAGTGTGTATATGTAAATATGTGGCTTTGGGGGCGTGGCCTCCTTGTCCCTTTAAAGTCGCCCTAAACCAGGTATGGTCAGTATAAACCATAACTTTAAGGTCGCCATAAACCACCATCTAGTCAGGTGGGATATCTCAGCCTCTGAAGCTCCTAGAAGAGCGCTGAATAGAGCCAAATTTTTTTCAATTTTTTTGAAGTGTGTTGGCCTTACTCCCAAGGCTCTAGGACCTTGGGAAAGGTGTGTCGGTCTAATCCACCAACATGCCCAGTTTGGGATTTTGTCGGTCTATACCCTATAAACCTGTATGTGTGTGTGTGTGTGTGTGTGTGTGTGTGTGTGTGTGTGTGTGTGTGTATGTGGGGGGGGTCCTCACATGGAGAAAATCCAAACTCATCCACAGACTCTTCTCCTCGTGCCCGTTCTGTCCGACTCCTCTGAGCATCGTTTGTTCTTGTTTTCTCTGAACGATCTGCCGCTCGCTAATTTAGACTCCCCCTTTCCTTTTGCATTAGCTCGTTCAAAACATGTTAAGGATAATTTGATTGCAGTGTAAATGGGAGTTGCATTGATTGCAGTAGTTATTCTGCAAACGAGTGCAGCGACTCACTCTGCGAATGATTCTCTTGCAGAGTGGATCGTTGGACGCTGCAGAATAAATCTCAATAGCAAACGTGAAGCCGCAGCTGTTTGCAGCTTATCCAACCAAACATTTAAAAAGTTAGATGGATTTAAGCTTATTAAAGTAATCAAAACGTCCACGTCACATCTCCACACAGAGACAGGAGGAGCTCTTAACACAGAGGGGAACAACCAGGGCCAGAGCTAAGCTTGTTTTAACTACTGAATCATGAATTAGTCACACTGAGACATTTTCAGAAACTGGACCTTGAAGAGAACTGAACATGTAATTGCAGGAAATCTTTGGAGAGAAAAAATAGCAGTAACCACAGCGGGGTCGCTATTTCCAGAGCGATTTAATCTCTCTTCCACGAACTAAACAATGTGAACGATTAGTGAGTAATGGCAGGCGTCGGGTTTGAGCTTCTTAGTCACCTCTCAGGTGGGCGAACATGAAAAGAGAAGTGCAGAAAGTAAAGTTTGAATGTAAAGTTATACGATTCTTTGACGAGTGGAGGACTGTATGCAGAGTCACTCATATTTGTGGGTGTGGTCTCCGTGGCCCCGCCTCCGTCTGCACTCGAGGGAAGGACTCCGCCCGACTGCAGAGCATAAAAAAGAGATTTCCCCCTCGAAGGTTCAACATTGAACATCTCATTGGTTAAAACCACATTACTGTGAGTTTGACTGTTTCTCACAGAGTCACTGATTGGCTCGTTGCATGCACGCTCACCCTGATTGGTGGATTGATTCAGGAGTTTGAACAAACTAAACTAAGGCGAGCGCTCACAAACGGATGAGACACACGTTTGTTTAAAAGAACATTTCAGTGTTTTATTGTTAATGTTCATTCTGTTAATAATCATGACTTGTTATTTTGACTTAATTATTTTAGAAAATAATATGAAGTACTGTGGCTTTAAATTTAAACCATCAAGAGGCTTAAGCTGGGATAACTGGCTCACTTTTAAAATAGATTTTCAAATAATGTTGAACAATAAACAAAACATAAACTTAACTTGCTTCCTATAAAAATGGATTATGGATCACAACTTTTTACGACCAATAAAAGGGGCCCATCCTTTTTTTTTTACAGCTTCTATTAACTGAGTCTAAATAAACAACATATTAAATATAAGTATTGGATTGTTAAAGAGTGATCGACTCAGTCCAGCTTTATGTTTCCAGTCTGAAACGATCTCACGCTCTCAGAAGCAGCGTGTGCCTGTTCCTGCAACTTCATGTCTTTAGCATCGGAACATTTGGTGTTAGCTTGTTCAGAAGCACGCATGCTAACCGTGCCGGCGACGCCATGAGCGTGCCATGCATGACACAAAGGTACGTCAAGTCTTTAAGATTGTCTCTATGTTGGATGCAATCTGGACATTTTGTCTGTTGTCGTGCATTTGTTCAGATTTAAAGAGGCGATATTTGCATTATGGGTAACCAGCTCAAAAACACAAAGAGCGATAGTTGAGATGTTCCTCTGACAGCCTGTTGTGTGATAAATGCTCCGTCCTGCACCTTTCTGGCTCTTCCCCTCCTCTCTGTCACATCGGCTGTGGCTCGGGCCGTCGGGCACAGAGGCCGATCGATCAGCGTCAGCGCTGACCCATTCGTGTGTCATCCATCAGGACGCGCTTGTGATGGCCTCTTTAGAAGCATATGTCTTTATTGTAAGTCTGGGAGGCAGCAAGTTCCTGGAATTCATTTCATGTGCATGGGGACCGTTAGCATAATGATGATAAACATTGCTAATCCCCCTGTGTGCTTTGTTCGGGGTATTAGAAACGCAGAGCTGATCCATTGATCATTTCTCGGGGGATTTGGAGAGTGTGTGACATGCTGCTGAATATATTTTGGGATCCACGGGGCGTTGTAGAGAAGCTGTCTGCTGTGTAAGATAATTTTATAATTGCTCTGTGTCTGATTAATCCGGACTTTGTCTCCTATAAGTCTCCTGTTAAATTATCACGTCTGGAGTCTTGAGGGTTGAATTCTCAGCTTCTTGTTCAGATGGAATCAGTCCAGGGGAAAGAAAGAGATTCTTCTTTTGCTTCACGTTGTTTAGTCAAACTTTTTCTCCCCTGGTTTGACTCGTGCTGCAGCATGGACACTGTCCTCGCCTGCGTCACATGTTCACATGTTGTCCTCAGAATAATCAGACCTCTCTCTCTGTGTGTTGTTTTTTTGCGCCTCGTGGTTAATTATCACAGTCGATGCTCTCAGAGCTCAGGGAGCGGGATAAACTGTTTGCCTGCTTTCGGTCCCACTTCATTTAGCTGCAGCCTGCGGGACTGAAGCTCTTTATTATGAATGAGGCGCCTCAGTGATGTGCCTCAAAGTCAGCGGCTCATTAGAGCTAAATACTGTTTGCTGGCTCAAGTTGCATCCTGATGACTGCAGCAGCACTTAAAACTACAACTCCATCACTCTGGAGGTAGAGCGGACGTCTGACTGATTTCACTCCTTCAAACTGTTACAGAGAGATTCATCATGAGATTTCACTGCAGCTGCACTCGTGTTGCAGTTTTCACATCACACTGTGCTCTCTGTGGCTCTTATATCTCTTTGCATGTGTGTCAGTGCACGTCTGCAGGAATGTGTCCTGAATCAGCTCCTCTTTGTGACCCAAGTGTTTGTTGTTTGCATGATCAGCTTGAGAAATAGCTTGACAGAGATACCAGTATTGATTTTTTTCTGAGAGTTTGGCTCCTCTGAGATCGCATAAACAGCCCTTTTTAAAATGCCCATTTTTACAGACTCCTTTTTAATAACGCGTCTGTTTTGATTTTATGAGGGACAGGAGTTATGCATGATGAGGATGTGACTGATCTGACCGCGAGCAGGCTGTTGTAGCCATTTGCTAGGCGGCTTAAGCCCCGCCTCAGCTCCGGCTCTTTGCCTGTTATTATGTTGAGTTTGCGTCAGAATTTCCAAAATGGCCACCGCCATCGTCAGGCTTTAGAAAACTATAGCTAAAATCACTTAACCTAGGATGCAGTAAAGTAGTTTTAACTCCAGCAGAACGCTGAGGTACGTAAATGTTAAATTTGATTCGAGAATCCGAGGAAGCAACTTCAACCAACTAACGTTTTGTTTTTAACAGTTTTTATTTCTTTAAACTTCTTCTTGTCTGGATCTTGATTTCCTGTCTTGTCTTTAGTTCTCATGTTGTCCTTCGTGTTTCCTGATTTCATATTTAGTCCTCGTCTTTAGTGTGTTTCCTTGTATCCTTGTGTCCTTCTGTGTTGGCTGTACGTTTGTTTCCTGTGTGAATGATTCCTGGTGTTTAGTCCTTTTTGTAAAGTCTTCTCCCCGTGCTTCTTCAGTGTTCATGTTCTCAGTGTTGTCTCGTTTCCTGCCTCTCTGTGTTTCCCTCCTGTCTTGATGACCCTGATTGTCTTCACCTGTCTTATTAGTCTCACCTGCGTCTGATCACCTCATATCTATTTAGTGTCTGTGTTCCTTCCCTCATGTTGTCGGTTCATTGAAGTTTGTCAGTCTAGTTTGTGTTTTGGTACCCTGTCTCTCTCCCTGTCTCTTTAGATTTTTGCTGTTCATCATTTTGTTTTTTTGAACGGTCAGTTTTTGTCTCTTGTTTTGATCTTTTAGTTTAAATAAATTGTGTTTTTTCCTCCTCTCCTGTTTCCTGCACGTAAACTGTGACACTTCTGGTGACTTCACAACAAACGACATAAACACACGAGTGGATTTCTGATTCGACATTGAACATTTTTCTGCAGAAGTTTCTGCTAAAAAAAATAGTTTTGCACGAGACTAATATTAGATAAATAAGTGAAGTGCACTCTAAAAAGTGACTTGTAGACGCAGACTGCTGCAGTCATCGAGCGCCAATAAGCACCACGTGTTTATGTGGGACGTTCGCTCTGGATGTGAATATCAGGACCGCTTGGTCAAAATGAATACGCAATGTGCAGTTATTAATATTTAACGGTTAGCCCTTCCATGTTCGTACATGGAAAGCATTAAGCAGGAACAGCACACATCGCTGCCCTTCCTGCACACACAAGGAAAGCTCCGCCCCCCCCAAAAAAAGCAAGCAATGACACTGATGAAGTCAGAATAGTATAATTGGAGGTGCAGGGGAGGAGGGCTGCAAACGCTGCGTGCAGAGCGAGCAGAGAAACATAGGCAGGCAAAAGCAGTTTGAATAAGTCCTATTTGGCCAATAGGATGCTTTCAGCAGATCGGCTGGCCAATCAGCTGACGAGGCTTGCGTGAGATCAGCTGACGCCAACTCTGGCACGGTAACACTTGAACTAACGCTAACTCCATTAAAAGCACAGTCCTGCATTAGCTAAATGGATATCACCGCAGAGACGTTCAGGCTGCATCATTAGGCTCGAACAAAGTCAGATCCATTTTTACTGCACACACACACACACACACACACACACACACACACACACACACACACACAGTGGCTGCACCAGAAAGCTGCATGAAGCTTTGTTTACAGCGCTGCAGCACCGATCAATGACAGGACATGACAAGTGTGCAGCTCTAACCAAGCACTCGCCGCCTGTGATGTGTTACCTTCTCACCACAGCTGCTCTTACATAACCTCTTTGTTGTCACTGTTTGAATGGAATAACACGGGCATTAGAGACGGGTCGAGCAGAGCACCGCACCGCTCACTGGTTACTTTCATTTAAATGATTCAGCATAATGACCAAACACAGAGGCTCTTTTTTTTTCTTTTTTTTCGTGATATAAACGACAAAAGAGACGACAATGAATTCAATCCATGCACAATTTTCTACCTCACCACTTCACTGCCTCTCTTTTTGTTTGTTCAGTGCACTCCTCTGTTGCAGCAGCCGATGAATATTGAAACACACAAATTAAAGATCATTACTGGCTGTTTTTTTCTGCTTCATTTTAACAAGTGGCGACTTCTGCATAATGTTTGTTTTCACGTGTGCCAGCGACGGAGTGCGCGCGCGCGTGTGTGTGTGTGTATCGACGTAACGAGAGTGCACACACACAGCTCCCTCAGGGGTTGTTAACATGTTTATATGTGGGCCGTGTCACTCTTGCCCTTTCTCCTTCAATTGACTTATCGATCGGCTCTTAATTATGTAACAATTTCAGTTTAAAAATAGTCTCCGTGCTTCATCGTTAGCATCGAGGACAGTCGGCCCAGCTCGGGCCGGCCACACTGAAGGATTATGGGACACATAAATGGGATTACCACCATTCCAAGGACCCTCTTCCAGCCTCCTCTGACTTTAACCCTTACAACTCTGGAGCAGAGGCGTCTTTGGTTCTTCCATGTATTGTGATGTCATTTCTTAAATCATCTTCGATGCACATCGTTTGGACGATGGCACAGAATAAAAGGCGTTTACACTCCTGCAGGACTCCTGATACTTTCATGCAGTGAGAGGGGTTATTACATCTTATTGTTATTTGAACTCTGTACAAGGTCAGGTATTTTAAATTTGCTTCATTTAATGAGCAAGTTCAGATGTTTCACCTGCATTAGAAATACAGTGTTACCTGTATTTTGCTAATTGAAGAAGAGTTTAACATGTTTCCTGTTTGTATTCATATCCCTTTAATCCTCCCTTTAGTTGGTCCTCACAGTCTGTTTTTGTATTTATTTGAGAGCAGATGAAACTTTAATCATCCATCATAAAAAATCATGACCGCACCTTTATTTGATCAGGAGGAAAAATACAGATTTAGATAGATTGAGATTAAAAAATCTCTTTTTTCCGGACTGTTCCGGCTGATAAAAGCAGGCAGCCATTCACAAACAATGTAAACAATATGAGACACATAATTATAAAACATGAGAAGTGACGAGAACAGCAAATATTTGTCGCACGGCCTTGAACATGTCAGAGAGAACATCTGCCGCCAGATGTGTCTGCCTGTCAATCATCCAACGTCCTCCTGAAATCATCCAATCAGAGCAGCTCATTAAGCTCCAGGTCTTTCTGCAATTCATTCAAAGTGAAGGGAGCAACAAACGTAAACACCTCTTCAGTTCCAGATGTGACTTTTGGAAAAGTCATTTCAGCTTTTCATTCTGTTCCAAACGTCTGCAAGCACGCCAACCCATCCCTGCAACGTGATTGGCTGTTTGCCATCTTTTTCTTCTTTTCTATAGACTGGTGTAGTAATGACGTATTTTTGTAGGCCAACCCGAAAAAATGGCGCCAAAAATGGGATTTTGGATGATTGCAGAAATTAATCTCTGTGTCAAACACACGTTTCTGATGTGTAGCTGTTTTGTTCAGCGGGATAATCTTTACAGATGAACATCATTTATATGAAGTTTGAAGAGTTAATGCAGCCCAGAGAAGTAAAAAGCTAACGTTATGCTACAAGCTAACTACACGCGGTTGGTTGATTTTGACGTCACGACCGTTATGCTTCATCGATCTAATCAGCGGATTTGACAAGCTAGCTAAACGTTAGCTTAATAAGTTGTTTATTAACCTAATATTTGCAAGAGCACTGAAAAACATGACTAGAGGCTGTAAGGAGGATTAGGGAGAGAGTTCCCGGCGTGATGACGTGTAATGTCCCCATGACAACCACTGTAGTCTCAGTTAGCTACTTGTTAGCAACCGCCGTTTAAAGTTCGCGTGAAAACTTTAAAAGTCACAAGTGGGGTCTTAGCTAACGTAGTTTATCTCGTCTAACAAAACGTCAATGTGTGTTAACCACAGAACTTATTTCAGGCGTCTAAACACAAACACATTCAAAATTCCTATTAACTTTTAGAGTCAGGAACCCATGGCGCTAAAATGCTAACTCACTTCCTGGTTTTAGGACTCAAAACTACACCAGTCTATAAGGCGACTGGCAACTAGCGTTAAAGCCACATTAGCATGCACCCCCCCCCCCCCCATTTCCCCGTGTGGTTGGGTTGTGTAATGACAGGTTTTAAATCTATCAAACTTTTACATCTATATTGAAAAAAACCGATATCACGATAATTTATCGTTTTATCGCCCTCGCTTCTTTTCTTTCTGTACCAACTTGCTCCGTCTGCGTGCAGCTCAGGAAGGCTGCAGATAAAGCCGAGCCATCCGGAGCTGCCTGAGGACACAGAGATATCATCACACTGTCTAAAGCCATGAGTAGTTGGCATTTTGTTTTAATCCTCCTCCAGAAACACACAGAAAAAGAGATTATGTAAAAGCAGTATGTAACCTTTGCTAAATACAGATATGTGTGCGTTACAGTCCATCCTGCCTGTGCGTTAATGTTCAGGCACCAGCGTGTGTTCATGATAGGTCACTTTCTATTTATGCCGGAGCCCACCCTCCATCCTCCATCCTCTCAGAGAAGCTAACCTCCACGTCTGCCTGTCGTCACAGGACAGCCGCAGGGGAGGTCGGGGGAGGGAAAGGGAGGGGGGGATGAAAGGAGCTGGTGCTGTAGCAAGCGAGCGAGCAAGGAGAGAGAGAGAGAGAGAGAGAGAGGCAGGGCTCCAAGTGTGATATAAGTGTCACTCCTGCTGCTGAAGGAGTCCCTCCTCCTCCTCCTCCTCCTCCTCCTCCTCCGTCTTTCAAAACTCAAACTCTGTGGTCCAGCACAGTGGATGTTATCGTCTTGGTCGTTGGTGATGTCACTCCTTATGATCAACAAATCCCTCCTGTTACATGAATCTGCACAAACCACAGCTAAAAAGGTTATGTAAGCCAGTAAACATTAAAATTGATGAAAGTACCAAAAATAGTGTCATAAATCCAAAACATGTCGTCGCATCCAATTTCACCGACGAAACACGAAACACACTCGACGTTTTCCAGAAATGTAACCGTGTAGAGTTTGTGTTTTAAAGATCTACGAGCACACGGCTGCTGATTGGATAATTAGATGTTCAGCCTAAAGCTCATGTTAGTTATATACGTTAATAACTTGAAGCTATTAGGGATGGATTTTTATTTTAGATTAATTTATTGATGATCTCATGACTTAAGTTTTAATAAGAATGAAGAAGCAGCTTCATGCTGTTAGCACATTATAGACCGTATGCAGCATGACGTAGAGACGTGTTTAATATGATGACTCTACACCGACTCTACTACTCTCTTCACATTCACATCCTGTTATTATCTCACTCTGGTTCTGCTCAGCTTTTCCTCTCAAGCCACAGTCGAGTCGATTGAAATGTGTTGTGCCACCCTCGGGTAGTGAAAACTGAATCCACGGCATGCGAAGAGAAGGAGGACGAGCTTTTTACATGACAGCTGAATTTACCTTACAGGGGAGCTCAGTAGCTTCAGTGTTTAGCCAGCTCTTCATCGGTCTTTAAACCTTTCTGCATTCTAACCGCTCTCGATTTTTTCTGCATTTTTTTGGTCCGCTAGGATCATAATTAAATATGTAGCTTACATTTGGTGGATCCTGCTCAGCTGGAGAGGAGCTGTGTTTAGCGTCACCCCGAGACAACGACAAAAACTGGATCCAAATCACAGAGAGATTTTTCAGGAAGCTTTCTTTCTATTTTTTTATCCCCCTTATTTAATTAATGTAAACTTGTAAAAATAGGTTTGTTTATATTCCCTGTTTTTACTGTTTTTTTGGAGCTGTTGTGACACCCAAACTTATCAATCAATAAAGGGGGATCAATAAAGATTATCCTTATCTTTACTCAGTGAAAAACAGGCTCTATTGAAGAAGACATAAACATAAAACACATAAAATCATGCATGCAATCTGCACTGGAATCGCCCCCTACAGGCCGTCGATGAATTCTCAACATATTTCCAATTATAATATTTTCTTTAAAAGATCTGAACAGTTACTCTTAAACTTTCACAAAGGAAAACATGTAACTTATAGAGTTTTGTAGAATTAGTCAGACATTTTAATTAGCCAAAGAAATCTTCTAGTAACGGGACATAAATGATCTCCACTGAAAGCGCTCATCGGAGGAGTCGTGGTAGTTTGGAGAAGCTGTCAAACAGGTGTGATGTCACTCCTCCTGCAGGATCTCTTGGACGCGGCGGTCGTCCGGGTCAGAGTGAGGTCGCTAAGCTCGGACCTGAGGCTGAATGAGAGCCATCAAGGTGCTTCACATCAAACGACTGGAGCAGCGAGGCGCCATCCGAGAGCACGATGCCGACACACAGAGAGGCAGACAGGCACACAGTGAAAATCAATACAAGGCAGAAATACTGCAGCAGGGGACGAGAGTGTGCACACGCGTGCACCACGTTCAGAAGGACTGAAAACAACAAGACACACGTTCAGGTGTGTCAGAAAACCCTGACAGAACAATGACACTGATCTCACAATTATATTTCAGATGGATGCGATTCGTAAACCCCGGGATATTTCATTCTGAGCACCGGAATATTTTTTTTTTGTCACAACAAATAAAAGATGTTGACTTCAAGTCTTTTTAATAAGATTTTAAAGGACTTGAGGAAGTGCAGCCCCTTCGAAGATCTGAGGCTTTTTTTCGGGGACGTGCAGTTAAGTGCTCACAGTAGGACATAGAGCGAGAGGAGGGAGGAGGAGAGGCTTGTGAATATTCATGAAGCTTCACTCATTAAGGCCTCCACAAAAAAAAAAAAAAAAAAGATGTTTGCTTTCAGAAACGCTAAAAAAAAAAGAAACAGAAAAAATCCTCTCATGCAGGTTTTTTGCTTTCGTACCTGTGTTTGTGTCCTGGCTGCCTGATCTCAGATCACCACAGCCCGGGGTGCTCGTGGATACAGGGTTGCATGGCAGCAGAGCACAGTGACTGTCTAATAAAAGGATGAGAGGATTACGGCCATGATGAATGATTCCGTCTGTTCACATTCTTGTAAGTCCTGGTCATCTGGACTGTTGCATCATAAGCCCAATTTAATCACTCCAAAATGCTATGAATCGCTTGGAGCGAGACCAAGTGAGGCACTAACAGACTTTTTTTACTGTATGCTGAAACCTGACCCAACTTTTACATAAGCATGACTAACAGTATAACGGATGGGCAGAACAGGAACAGGAGGGGATGAAGTGACAGGGTTTTTTCCCAGGTGTGAGTTTTCCTGACGGGGGGGGGGAGAAGACGTCGGGTGATGTGAGGGAAGCAGACTCCGCACTGATCCTGATGTAAATGTCATGGAAAATTAGAGCATGGACGCTCTTCGCCTGCCATCGATTGTCAGTTAAGCGAGCGGGATTTCACAGCTCTTCAAAGGCAGGAGGTCCTGCTGGGAGATCCGGAGCCTGTCGGCGGATCAGACGTGTGCAAGGTTATGGAGGGTTTCAGCAAATGAGTGACTGATCTTTGACGGTTCCCTGAAGAGATCCAAAGACGGAGACTATTTAGAGCTGCACGTTTCCCAAAGCATCCAAAACTTCTACATCTGAATTCTATGATTTCTGAACAGATCTTTTTTTTTCTACGCACTTGAACCTCTGAAGGACTTAATAGTCACGAGCTGTTTTAGAGTTGCTCGGGTTGATTGCTTCAGCTCACAGCTGCAAGTCGTGCCGTGATGGCTGCAGTGGATTTCATGCACTTGGAGGGTTTTCTGCACAGACTGATGTAAAAACTTTATTTATTTACATAAAAGAGGAACGAAAAAAAACAAGGCTAAAATAAAAAGTACTTAAAATAAAATAAAATATGAGAATCAATTACAAATATATTAAATTAAATTTTTTTAAAAAGTCAAATAAAGAATAATAAAAAAAGTACAAAATATACAAAATAGTTTACAGAAGGAAAAAATAAGAGAGACCTTTTTTTTTTTTTTAAATAAAATTCTCTTTATAACCAGTAAATAAATTACTGGTTAAAGTTTCTGAATAGCTCCAGTAGATTTCCTCTGATATTTTCTTATTGACCTGGTCATATCCTGGTGCTGCGTCTGAGAGACAAACCATGAAACTTGGCCTTCGGTATAGGGACACATAAGTGAGACGTTGGACAGGACCGGGAAACATATCAAATCAACAAAAAGGCATAAATGATGCATTCAGGGTGAACAGAGCCAGGGAGGGAAGGTCAGAACAAAGGGACAAAGTCATCAATGTTTGTGCTGCATGGTGGACGTAAGGGTGCAAACACAAGGAGGACACTTAGATAGGACAGACGTCTTCTCATCATGAGTCCAAGTCAAACTTTAAATATGACGAGTGAAGCTGTTCGAAATGAGCGTGTTTGTTTAGGAGTTTTTCACACGACGATGACTTGTGTGATTCAGTGCTGCCGTGGTCTGCAGCTCATGGACCTCTTCAAGTCCGTATATTAAACTCTTATAGTGTAAATCCCATCCGACCTACAGTGTGGAAAGCATTTGAACGTGTCACACTGGAAGACTTTTCATCCCTTTTTATTTTTTTATATCAGCCAATCAGGATAATCTGCTGCCACCCAAGGCAGCGTCTGAGTGGCAGACTGGGTTAGCAGGGGTCGCTGGTAGCCTCGAACACTAGACCGGGATAATGAGACGATCCTGCTGTCAGGCATCTGCTCCACTTCTATCTTCGACCCACCGAGGCTTTTCTCTTCTTCAGCAGTCACAAACCAAACGTGATGCACTCAGAGGCGGAGATATTGATATAAATGTAAACTATAAACAGCTGATAGTGTGTGTGTGTGTGTGTGTGTGTGTGTGTGTGTGTGTGTGTGTGAGAGAGAACGCCATGGTATAGTTTTTGGCAGAAGAGAGATTAAGTTCATTCGTCTTCATTTGCTAGCTCGTGTTAGCTCCGCTACCTGTCGGAGCATCGACGCTCTACTTCCCCCCGGAGACTCCCTTCAGAATCCAACCATTCGAAGCCGACACACACACACACACACACACACACACACACACACACACACACACACACTCACACTCAACCCCCTCTCTCTCTCTCCCCCTATTTCGGTTCGTTCACTCGTCCAGCTCTCATCCTGTATTCAGCCTGACATCTGTCCCTCTTGTGCCACGTGTAAATGTCTCCTCCTTTGTTACAATCTGGCTCTGTGTCACTGTGACATTTGATAAATAGAATAACAAATAACACGTCGGCGGTGAAGCCTCTGAATCCTGATGCTCACGCTGCTGATTGCTGCTTATAGAGCAGCTGTCAGGTCACACAGGCATGCATGTTAGACATTTATCTTTGTATCAGGACCTTGGGCCTTTTTGACACTTGACTAATGGCTTATTGAATGTCTCCTTATTTGCCCATATTATTTTGTCAAAGCCGGGAAAATTAGAATCGACTGCCCTACTTTATCACCACGACTTCCTCGACGAGCAGTGATAAAAGTGAAAGGGAAGAGTTTGATAAAAATGTTCCAGAACTTACTCTGACTGATTTCTCACAGTGTGGCTCCGAGCACATTTCTCTGTGAAGCAGAGGGAGCGTCGAGGTCTCTTAAACCTGCACACTTTGAATTGCTAATGGGGGGGTCAACTCCACCGGGTGCATAAACAAGTCTGACTGTGCAGAAGGCTGAGAAAATGATTTGATTTATTCCATTTTCACAGCGACTTTATCTCCCGTTTAAATGATAGGTCCCATTTAAGCAACAACATGAAGGTTAACTAAAAACTGCAGACTGCAGATCCAACATGTGAACCAGATCATGCACGCATAAAGAGACCAACAACATGTTACTTCGTCCTTCCAGGAGTCCAAGTCTTGATCTTGATTTCCTGTCTTGTCTTTAGTTCTCATGTTGTCCTTCGTGTTTCCTGATTTCATATTTAGTCTGGTTTCCTGCCTCTCTGTGTTTCCCTCCTGTCTCGATGACCCTGATTGTCCTCACCTGTCTCATTAGTCTCACCTGCGTATGATCACCTCACGTCTGTGTTCCTTCCCTCATGTTGTCAGTTGTCAGAGTCTGAGCCCGTCGTTTGTTTCCTGCTTCCTCTGATTTACTTTGTTTTTCTCTGCTTGGTTTTTGTTGAACCTTTTGAGTAAGTTTTGTTTTTGCCTTTTGTTTAATAATAATTGTTTTTGTTTGTTTGCTGTAATTGGCTCCTCCCTCCCTCCCTCCCTCCCTCCCTGTGTTTCTGCCCTCGTCGTGACACTTGATTTGCTTTGCATTTGCAGACTGTGGAAACATGAGCATCGAGTGGAGGGGAGGGAACGCCACGCCCACAGATCCTGTCAGAACCTTTATCAAACCTTTTGTACCATTGTTATCTCTTCGGGTTCTCACGGTAACAAAACCCAAAATGCCAAATTCAAGGATTTCAAACAGCAGGTGAAGACATCCACCTGCTTTCGTGTCTCTGACAATATCAGAAGCCAGAACTTCAGAGAGCTTCTCACCAGCACTTCAAAATGTGCTTCTGCACGATGTCCATCAGGAGTGTTTGTGAAAGCTCTGTGCTTCATATTTTCCATATTTCAAGGAAACAATAAAACAATGTTGAATGTTCGGGCATCAGCAGGAGGATCTACAGGCCATGAAGACGAGTAAGCCGAGCGTCTCGACCACCATCTTTGTAGACAAACCGGTGAAGAGGGAAGTAACACTGATGACGGCTGTGCTGCAACACTGGACCACATGCAGTGACGTGTGGAACAGTCGGACAGGGTGGCGGTGGGCCAGCGGTGTGGAGGCCAGCGCTAATGGATGAGCCTGTCTGACGTGTCGTGTGCGTTCACATGTTAAAGTGAAGTGGGTACACGTGTGTGTGTGTGTGTGTGAAGATGGAGAGTCACATTTTATTACTGCAGTGAGTGAAAGTGCAAGAAGGTAACGATATGAGACAGGAGCCGAGTGTTTGTCAGATGCCTCCTTGAATTAGGTGGCGGGAGATTACCTGGAGAAATTGAAAAAGTTTGGGCTCAGGTATTCATGGGGGGGGGGGGCTTACTGTTTCTGTTCAGGCTGGATAAAAAGAGATGAGGTATAATAAAAGAAGAAACAGGAGTGTTCTGAGTAAAAACCACCAGATAGATGGCGAAGAGGGAGTGCAACAACGAGGACAGTTTCCTTTTCTGTTTTTTTTCAGCCATGCGTGAATTTTCCTCCTTTTTCCCTGCAGAGCGAAGACGCTGAATGTGTTTTTTTTAATGTTCAGGTTGTTGAATAATTACACAGGGAACTCGTCTAAAAGCATCAACCTTGTTTTGCCGATTACTGTATCAACCCAGTAACTTCCCCGACCAATTCAACCCAAAAAACAACCAAAGAAGAAGAAAGTCTGAAACACTGAGATTATCTGATCTATATAATAAATATAAATCTTTATTTAAGCAGGTAATGAACACGTTGAGATCAAGCCGAGAAGGCAGCAGCACACGACAGAATAAATATGACATGATAAAGACACAGTTTAGAAAACTATTCCCTGATGCAAACTGGTTTACAGATTTGGTCTTTCAGGCTTCAAGCAAAATGATAGCGGCCATTTTGAAGTCCTTTCAGAGAAACTCCCATGCAAAACTGTTTTCCCGAGCTCAGTGCGGACACGAGGAACAGCCAGTTTAAGAACATCACGGTATACTTCAATTTCAGTCCATCATCCATCCATGCATCCATCCATCATCCATCCATCCATCCATCCATCATCCATCATCCATCCATCCATCCATCCATCATCCATCCATCCATCCATCCATCATCCATCATCCATCCATCATCCATCCATCCATCCATCATCCATCATCCATCCATCCATCATCCATCCATCATCCATCCATCCATCCATCCATCCATCATCCATCCATCATCCATCCATCCATCATCCATCCATCCATCTATCCATCATCCATCCATCCATGCATCCATCCATGCATCCATCCATCCATCATCCATCCATCCATCTATCCATCATCCATCCATCTATCCATCCATCCAACATCCATCCATCCATCATCCATCCATCCATCATCCATCCATCCATGCATCCATGCATCCATCCATCATCCATCCATCATCCATCCATCCATCATCCATCCAACCATCCATCCAACATCCATCCATCCATCCATCCATCCAACATCCATCCATCATCCATCCATCCATCCATCCATCATCCATCCATCTATCATCCATCATCCATCCAACCATCCATCCAACATCCATCCATCCATCATCCATGCATCCATCCATCCATCCATGCATCCATCATCCATCCATCCATCATCCATCCATCATCCATCCATCCATCATCCATCCAACCATCCATCCAACATCCATCCATCCATCATCCATCCATCCATCCATCTATCCATCCATCATCCATCCATCTATCATCCATCCATCATCCATCCATCCAACCATCCATCCAACATCCATCCATCCATCATCTATCCATCCATCCATCATCCATCCATCCATCATCCATCCATCCATTCATCCATCCATCCATCCATCATCCATCCATCCATTCATCCATCCATCCATCCATCATCCATCCATAAATCATCCAACCATCCATCATCCATCCAACATCATCCATCCATCTATCATCCATCCATCATCCATCCATAAATCATCCAACCATCCATCCATCCATCCATCTATCATCCATCCATCCATCCATCCATCCATCCATCTATCATCCATCCAGAGGGAGAAATGAGAAGTTTCCTCGCTCTAAGTGAAAAGCAGGATTTATTTCTGTTATAAATCCCAACTTCACCGTGAGTTCAGAGGCCAGTTTGGAAACACTCAGAATAAATCCCAAATATACCTGACGAGCTTTTGACGAGCTCCATTTGATTTGCTTGGGAAGTTTAAATCGATGGGACATCCGCTGTTACTAAAAACAGCACGAGCTGCGTTTTATCAGTCAATTATCACCAACTTGAATGCTGACTTCAGAAACTGTAAACAATAATAGATAGATAGATACTTTATTGATCCCGAGGGAAATTCAAGGAGAGATGATAGATGATGATATCATCAGAATAAAAAGTGACGCGTGGCGTTTGACTAATGTTCACACAGGTTTTGGATATAAATGGTAAATAAAAGGTCCTACCAGCAGATATGTATGTAGTTTGCTTTGACTCTATATTATTATACTATATTATTTAGAAATAAAAGTCACTGGTCGTCTGTCTTTGTCATTTTATTTCAGTTTGATGAAAAGTCTTCAGCTCTGTCGGCGGCTTTATGAGGCTGCATTCAGGGAGGGCGGAGCTTTCACTTCCTCCTGTGGCTGAAGTAGAAATCTGAACGCCTGCGTGCTAACAGGAGAGAACACGAAGAACACGGATCTGTTCCTGCAATTTAATTCAACCTTGATCTAAATTGTTTGTCTGGTTGAGTTTTCTGCTCCTGACTCTTTAACAGCTGCATGACCTATAATTCAAATCCATATTCTCTCGGGGAATCTATTTTTATTTTATTTTTTTCTGATTTTGATTATCAGGACTGATGAGATTTTACATCTGGCCTTTAAGGACACAGAAATCTCAAAGTGCATGAACGGGTGTTTTAGGGATATGAAGCGAGTACAAGGTTTAAAAAAAAACCTAAATTAGATAGAAAGAAGAAATGCATCGCCTGGGAGGAAAGAGCTTTTGTTCCTGTGTTAGGAAACACTTCCTGCACATTACAGCGTTATGTGAACATTTCTGTCCTGCTCGTTGCTCCATACAGGAACCGTAAAGGGATGATGACTGTGGTCAGGATTACTCCCCCAACTCTCTACTACGGCTTTTTGGGAATTCATGCTTCCATTTAGAAGTCGATTTTAAAGAAAGCTTGTTTCACATTGTTGATCAGAAAATAGCTGTAAAAAATACTGTCTGCTCTCACACACACACACGGACACACACACACACACACACACACACACACACATGGACACACACACACACACACATGGACACACACACACACACACATGGACACACACACATTCAGCATGGACACACACACATGGACACACGCACACATGGACACACACACACGCACACATGGACACACACACACGTACACACACACACACACACACACGTACACACACACACACACACGGACACACACACGGACACACATTCAGCATGGAGACACACACACACATGGACACACACACACGTACACACACACACACACGGACACACATTCAGCATGGAGACACACACACACATGGACACACACGGACACACACACATTCAGCATGGACACACACACATTCAGCATGGACACACACACACGTACACACACACACACACACACACACACACACACGTACACACACACACACACACACACACACACACACGTACACACACACACACACACACACACACACACACACACATGGACACACACACTCAGCATTTCCTACAAACACAACTTAACTTACAGCTTAATCAGAAACGTTTATCTGCAGATCTACATTTATAAGTTTCTCCTGTTTGTATCTTTTGTGACAGGAGGGCATCAAACAGGCCTCCCTGTTGGGTTGCCATGGTGACTTCAGAGTCATTTTTGCGCAGGTGCAATCAGGGTGGGGAAAAAAAGTCCTGAAGTTTTAGAAACTCACTGTGAGACTATGACGACTGAAACATCATCAGAACTTCATCTGAGCGGTCCGGACCGGACTGTGATTGGCCCTCGTGCTGCACAGCTGAAACCGGTCAGAACTGCAAAATCAGTCGAGTGAATCGGGTCAGAAGCTGCCTAAATCTGAACAGGGTTAAAAACAGGGTTGTGGGTTAGTAAAGTGTCACTGCAGGACAATGCAAAGCTAGCATAGACAGCGTCCAAGAAGCAGGACGCTAGCAGGACGCTAGCAGGACGCTAGCTCCAGACAGCACCAATCAAAACCTTCCTGCTTCTACAGCGGTCATCACACGATGCTGTTTTATGTTTTATATCCAACTCAAAGTGCAGCAAACATCACAGTGGCCTCATTAAGCAAAGAGATGTGTTTAGAAAACCAAACAGGGAAAGATTCCTCACGACTGTCGGGCTTCTTTTGCATCGTCGAAATTAAACGAATAGATCAAAAAGCTGCGTCTCAGTGCGTCCCTGAACACAACGATGTGTTTTGTCTTTGTTGAATTTGAACCTTTCTTCCTTTTTTAATGGAATCTAAAAAGCGACTTCCAGGATCAAATAAATTCTTTGTGAACTCGAAGGCGAGCTGAATGTGTTTGTGCAGGAGAAAGCAGCGCGTGTTTATTTCAGCGCTCGCCGGAGGGGGGACGGCTGCTGGAGCGAGAGGACGCGTTCACCGACTGTGAGGAAAAAAGGGACGTTTGTGTTTCTGAACACGTTCTCCTGTTGTAAAGGCTCCACCTTTCTTTACCTCGATCACCATTGTTCACTCTGCGATGTTTACTTTGTCTTTTTTCATTTGATGTAAATGCAGACTGACTCAGAGCTGCAAACACACAACAAGTCCACACAGCTGAATGTGATGCATCGGGCTAAAGGAGGATAAACACATCATGCATATTGTAGTAGCTACACATTTTTCATACTTTGATTTGAATATTGAGGCAGAATGATTTTGAGTCATTCTTTGTTCGGGCTGGTTGAAGTTAAATTATTCCCCCTTTTAAGCAAACAGGAGAAAAGCTAAAGGTTCCTTTTTTTTTTTTTAAGTACAAGGCGGCGGGCGGCTCAGTTGCTTGTATTTGCCGACCTTCTTTCTGCTGTTTCCCTCTTCTTCTTCTTTTTTTTAATTCATGCTTTGAGGAGGATTTGCATTGCTAGCATGTCATGTAGATGTTTGGAATAAAAAAAAAAGACACATCCGACCTTTTACAGCCACATGAGAGTGGTTAGAGAAGTGATGAAGGGTGTTTCAGAAAAGGGAGTTAAAAAGAGAAAAAATATTCCCGGTCTTTTGTATCAGCCGCTTCTTTTACATCCTCATCTGTGCCATCTGAATTCAGATCAGAGCCGGGGACTTAGAGGAAAGTGTGTCAGAGGAATGTGAAGCACAGCTAAGCTGGGCAGGATCGAGGGAGGGGGGGCAGGGAGAGGGTGTTTGGCATAAGTGTGTGTGTGTGTGTGTGTGTGTGGGAGAAAGAAGGGAAAGTGTCCCGGAGAGATGGTGAGGGGGGGGAGGGATCGGTTTCACCTGCTCCACACTGTTCAGATAAAGTCGAGCAGCCGGGAGCCGAGGACGACGAGCACAAACCAAACAGGATGCAGGTTCATACTCGCACTTCAAAGACAACTTAAGAGGTCAAAAAAAAGAAAGAAAAAAAAAAATCAAAATCTTTGAATCGCTGTTCGAAAACCCACCGTGCGATTCAGCAAAAGAGCTTTTATTTTTTTCTCATAGACATTTCTCACGAGTAAGCACATCCTGCCGCATCCTGTTCATCAGAGTCAAGAGGAGAGTTATTAAAAGACAAAACAAGAGGACGGAGAAGTGGTCACGCAGGAAGGGAGTGTGACTCCACTCCTCAGCTCTCACTCATCCAGTAAAGACGAGACGAACGATAAAAGCCTTCGACTCCCAGGATTCAGCAAAGTTAAGACAAAGTGACCGGAGACAAACCCTGATTTGTCCTTCCTGCTCTTGACTTATTAAATGACTCATTGTGTGCCTGCTTTACTTATTTTCTTATTGTCCATCGGACTTTAACTCATCCCAGTGTCTCTCGTCTTTGTCAGCCTGATGGATGGACGTTTTACTGCCGGCTGCAAAGACACATCGTCCTCTCAGAGATTATAAAGACAGCACTGAAGCTTCGGCCTTGATGTGTGTTTACAGTTTTGACTCTGCCAGGTTTTTGGATTTCTGCCTGTTCCCTGTTGGTATTCTCTTTTTTTTTTTTTTTTTGCTCTGCCTTCCTGTGTCCGACCTTCAATTTGTCAGCGGAGACTGATTGTTTTTTTGTTTTTTTTGTGCAGCTCTCTGCAGCTGAGTCTTTAACTGTCTGGGACTTTTACCCCCAAAACAATGAAACACAAATACATTAAGACCATCTCCAGGTCTGACCGGTCAAAGTATAGACTCATAGACACAAACATTTACTTCAACATAAAAGACCATCCAGTGAAACTTGCAGCATGCAATGAGCAGGAAGAAAGTTGTTTGAATCTTGACAACAGTCTCTCTGTAGTCCACTCTGATAGGCTGATCCGGGCCCTGCAGAAGAGAAGTTGCCTGTTGTAGAGGTTCATAAACTGGATCCTATGACCTTGGAAGCTACTTTCACAAGGTCACCAAATCAGTGTGTGTTGGCTGAAGTTTGATTACCACAGACAGGCAATAATACATTCAAGCTGATTCATCATCTCAGACGTTACATCAGAGATGCCTGTTTTCCTACAATCATTGTTGGACCCTTTTTTTTTTTGTTATAAGGCAGCAACACGATGTTTTCCAGCTCAGTGCCCAAATATAGCTGCACACTAACTTAACATCAGCACTTTGTACCATGCCAACCAAACATGCACCTTTAGCCATCCTGCAGGGTCCTATTGAAATGTTCTTTTATTAATTTAAAGGCTATATGGACTTTACATGTGTATAATCTTCCAGATGTTTAATGCAGGATGTCTGATACAGGATGACCCCCAAAGCTTTTGTTGTTTTTTCCTTTTTTTTTTCTTTCTTTCTTCATCCCTCCCATTCACAGTCTTCACATCTATTCAGCCCACGCTCAATTACACAGGATGACAGAAAAAAGCAAGAAAAGTAATGTCGAGTGGCAGAGTGGGCGAAGCTGTAAGTGCTGTGAGAAGAATATTCTCGGAAAACTGGATAACTAATGATTCAGCTCAGCCTGCGTCACACACTGACTGACTCACCGTCAACAACCATCACTTAGTGCCGGCAGGCTGATACTCTGGAGCACCTGTGGCTCTCGGTATCGGGGCTTTAAAGAGAGGAAAACCACATCTGAACACCACTGCAAGAGCCAGAGTAAGACACAGGCAACGATTGTCTTAAAGAAAGTAAACCACAACAAAAAAAGAGACACTCCTGAACAAGCAACTGGTTTTAAAGTGTTTGTATTGTAAACAGGCTTAAAATAGTTGCAGTGCATGGCAGCATTAAGGAAGCCATGTAGTCATTTACTCAGATTACGGGCTTCCTGTTTGAAGAGCTCGCCCTGATGTTTACACGACCTGGATACAGGAGCCCTCTTTAATAATCAACTCAGATGCAGCTCTTCTTTAGCGCTTATAAAACTGTGAAAGAAGGCATTCAAACTTAGCCTATTAAGAATTTATACAGGCATATGAATAAGCAGGTTTGTTTGTGTGCATGTCCCAAATTTGATCCAAACTGGGATACGGGTCATTCAGTGCCAAGTGGTGCAATGTTAGAAATCTGCCCCACCTCACCATCTCAGATTTGGATGAAATTTGGTACACAAGTTGGTACTTAGCTGAAATGAACGTGTGCCAAATGCTAGCTCTGTAGGTGGAATATTTCCTGAGCTACGCTATACTCCCATGGGCGCTCTTTGAACCGTAACGCCTGTTCAGGGTTTTAGCAGCTCGACATGACGTTTCCTCACATAAACCTTAAGAGCAGTAAACATCAAATAAGAAGGCACGGCGGCCTGATGGAGCTGAAATAATTTACTATTTGATGATAGCGTTAGCCTAGCTTGAAAACGCAGGCGTGCTTGTAGCTGCTGGAGTTGAAACGTCGCTCAGTGAGCTCAGTTGAAGATCTTCATTTGTTGATTCCAACTTTTCATTCAAAGTAAATCCAGGGATCGGGGGTTAGCAAACATTGCTTTGTCCTCTTCGGTGGCGGTGATAATAACTTCACGACTTCCTCTATGGAGGGAGAAAGTTAGCGAGCTAATTTAAATAGCTAATAACAGGCTCGTGATTCGTCAATTAATCGGTGACGACAAAGCCCGCCCACTGAGATTCAGTGGGTGCGATTGGTCACCTTCTGTGACTTCATAGTGGGACCACCAATCGTAGCTGGAAGTGAAGCATTTTCTGCCTACTAAACGCAAACATCAGAAAATTGTGATCGGTTGGCAAATTAGCCCAAAAAAAGGGAATCAGGGTTTTTTTGTCTCTCTAAAGACAGTTCCCCTCTGATTATTACTGATTCAAGCTCAGGCTGTGATTAAAGGAAATTAAAGATCTATCTTTGTAATGATTACAATATAATCTCTCAATTTCATATATTGGCAATAAATGTTATCAGTGTTTATAGACTGTTATCGTCTCTTTTCTTATTTCAGTGTTTTTTCCACCTGTTCCTTTGTGCAGCACGTTTGGCTCCATGCTTGTGTGTATATTAAAGACGATTTAATTTATTGATTTATCACATTCAGCGTTCACAGCTTGGCACAAAAGAGCTTCTTAAATGCTTTGACTTAGTGTTGTGTTAATGAAAGGATTTTGGCCTATGAGACATCTTTTCTTTTACGCTTTAATTCCTCTTTTTGGAATATGTTCCTACAATAAAATAAGATATATATAAAAAAAACAACTAAACAAAGCTACAGAGAAAAGGAAAAGTTGCCATTTTCATCACAAAGCAAACAATCACTCATTCAGCTGTACAATTCAGACCTCGGAAAAAATATAAAGTTCTTTTTAATTTCTGGGAACGATCATTTTACTTGAACAAACTTTGAGATTTAGAGTCTAAATCGAGTTAGTAAATCTGATTTCATGACACTTCCCATTAGCTACAGAGGTGGCTGTTTCCTCATTACAAGCTTATTTTAGCTTTTGGGGTTTGGGTCTTGATTTAAGATGTTCACCCGCCGGGTCGGGTCAATGTGACCGGGAAAAAACCGGGATGAGATAAGAAAAATACACTGGCTAACATCGGAGTTTATACTAAATGTAAATATTCCAATTTATGAGTCCAGACTAACCTTCTGTTAAACACCAATCTTTTGTGTCCTTGGGTCCACCCTCTTCATAAAAAGAATTCCCGAGCTTCCAGAGCAGGTTGGGGCAGTTCTTGTTTACCTGTCCTCTGGCTCCGCCCCTTCTGCTGTGCCACTTCCTGATCACCTTGGCCTGTTGGAGGTGAGCAGGTCCTAAGCTCACTTTTTTTTCTCCCCCGTTGAGTGAAAGAATTCCCTAAAGACCAGCGGACGGATTAAGTTTCCCAACTTGAAGACCGGCAGCCAATCGGCAGAGTGTGTGTGTGACCGGGACAAAGTCCTTTTTCTCCTCCTGAGTCATTTAACCCTCCTGTGCTCCCTCCACCTACTCTGTGAGGGCTTTATTGTTACACCCTCTGCAAAGCCTTACCTGCCCAGGTGAGCTGCACTGGTGAAAGTCAGCGTCGTTTTGAAGTCATGTAAGTACACTTTCCCCCACAGGAAGCTGAAGTCTGGATTTAAAGGTTGTCTTAATAATCTTTAACTGATCTTTAAAATAGTCTCTGTGTTGCTTGCAGGGACTTTGTGGATCCCAGTGTGAGCATTGTTCACTTTGCATGCATGTTGGAGCCACAAGGACGCCATGTCACCATGTTGTATTTGTAGTTGCATTATTGCCTCTGTGCGTGCGTGCGAGTGTCTCAGCTGGTGTCGGGTACAGTCTGTGCCCGTCCACTCAGCCGTCCTCCTATTAGAGACACTTCACAGAGCTTCACATCTGCCTGCAGCTGCTCTCCCAGACTGAGGTGTCAGGTCTGCCTCCGACGCACTGTGGAGACTGCAATGAGCTCAGAGAGGGACACGCACACACACACACACACACACAGAGAGCCTTATGTGGAGGTTATTGTAAGGGCAGGAGGTACATTAGGATGCTTCACATCCCACATGTTCATTTTGATTGGGATGAGATGCCCACTACTCTGAAAAGTGCTCCGACTCGTGCACGTTATTTAATGTCAGATTATCTGCCGGACCTTGATTCCTACATCGACATAAATGAATAAAACAAAAAAAGTGATGGCCTGTAGTTTTGATATTTTGACTTAGAGCGTGCACATCCTTTTACATGTTTCTGGAGAGACGCAGCTCAGTGTGTTTCCGGTTCTTTCCGCAGTTTGTTGTTTGGATGTTTGAGGTTGTTGTGTAACAGATGTGGGAAGAAAAAAAAAAAGAAGAAATGCTTACAGGAATCTTCAGTGTTTCAGGGACAAGTCTGAACACAGCAGACACCGTGTGTGTGTGTGTGTGTGTGTGTGTGTGTTAATTGATCTCACTCACACTCACACACACACACAAACACACACTCTTTGTGGCGGTCTCTGCAGGCAGGCTGCTTCACGCTGCGTCGCGCTCGTGTTTATTAAGCGAGCACATCTGATGGAATCAGAGCGATTTCTGATGTTTTAGGATCCGATGATGAAGTGAAATGTTTATGAGCGACATCTTGTTCTGAACTCTCTCTCTCGCTCGCTCTCTCTCGCTCGCTCTCTCTCTCTCTCTCTGTTGGTTTCACATGATTCATTTCCACAAGAATTGTGTGTCTACAGATTTGTGTCCTGTCTTTAATGTTCTTCAGGATACGATGCTGTTTCTTTTTTTTTCCTCTGCTGACATCATGGTGAAGTCAGAAGTGTTGTTTTTATTTCCACACAGTCACAGATTGTTCCAACATGAGACTGAACAGAAACCTGGATAACGTGTTTACCTGCTTTAATATCCTGGTTTCTATCGCAGTGATTCAAGTTCGGGCCGGGCCGTACAGAAACATACTGATTATTATTAATAGATTTGAAAATGACGTGTCAGGTTTGACCTGAACACTCAGACACACAGTTTACAACTGGAACAAAAACAAATAAGAAGAAAACAGACACGGACAAGGACAATCTTTGTTCACTTTGCAAAGGGGGAGGAGCCTCAGAGATCTCGCCGACTCTCCTCCGCTCTTCGTCCACTTTGTTCAGCTCTTTTATTTAGAATAAATGGGTTTTAGTAGGCGTGATCAATCATGTATAGAACAGTCTGTTGCTGGGTGATTAGGAGCAGATAATATGCATTGTATAACTGACTGGTTTAAACCGGTTTATCATGCAGACCGACTCATTTTGTAACAACGCTAAAAGTAAGTTTAAGAAACTAACAACTTCCCCTCGTGGACGTTTCCATCACTGTTTTAATAAACTCTTATAAAAGGCACAGTGGAAATTCTCTTTGAATAATATATCAGCAAAAAGCATTAAATCGATTGATGATATGATTATTGATTTTCTAGCAACGTGACTGCCGGGTTAGGGAGTCTCCTAAAAACCTCTGAAAGACTCTTCATCAGATAATCTTCAGAACAGTGTTTGAACATGCAGCTATTAACTTATTATAATAAATATTATAGTGCTAAAGACAGTAAAATGAATCTGTCTTTTCTCTCGCTCTGGTCGAGCATGTCTGGGAGGCCGAGAGCTGAGCTGCTGCTAACATTAACTCCACTTGTTTGGGTTGATTTACTTTTCTTTATTTTTTTTAATGAAAGCTGCAGTTTCAGTTTTTCACATGATTCTTGATCCCTTCATCATCTTCAGTGAAGTTTCCTGGTAGTTTTATATATATATATATATATATATATATATATATATATTAAAACAATCAAATAGGTGAAGAAGTCTCTCTCAGGTGAGCTGCTAGCTGAGCTGCTGCGAAGATCAATATCATCAACATCAGGAGCACTTTTTTTAATTCCATGATTTCCTTCCTTTGGAGGATAACTTCAATCGTTTCTATTTTGTCACGCCACTACCTGCAGCTCTGCGGCGCGAAGTGGGCGTGTCTTATCTCCCATTTTCTGTTCTGTGATTGGCTGTTTGAACTATCCATATCAGACTATCATGATCAGTCACTGGTTTTCCCCCCCAAGCTCCAATTTGGTTTCTTGTTTTGCTCAGCTCCATACAAATATTTATGAAGGACCCTCAAACCCACAATAAGCTTTTCCAGGTGAACACACACACACACACACACACACACACACACACACACACACACACACACACACACACACACATAACTGGAAATAAAAACACCTCTTAAAAGCAGGATACTCGCACAGATGTAAACACACCCTCAGAGCAGTTTGTGACCTTCACAATGTGAGGCCGCACCTGCTCCAGGTGAGTCAGTGAGGAGACACATATCAGTCTGTCTCAGCTCGTGGAAAAAAATCTCCAGGTTGATTTGCTCTTTGGATTCACAGCAGGTCTCGTTTGGTTGAATATGAGGCGCTGAACGTGTGCACAGAATCAGCGAGGACGGAGAGAGCGCTGACACACACACACACACACTTAGCGTGTCTCTGGGTTGTTTTTCACACTCAGTCGTTAGATGGAAAAGGAGCTGAGTCGGCGTGGTGCGCTGTCATTATTAACTAGTCGAGCGACCTGAGCGGGAACACGCTGCTCTATCGGCATGAAAAGGTGCAAAGAGTGATGAAGGAGTCACAGGCCGCCTTAAACAAACAACTCTGCCGGCTCGCTGTGTTTGAGGAGAAACGACCTTTTGAGGCCAAAGCTCGACACTTGAATTCACAAAGTAAACACAGCTTGTAATGCGTTGTCATTTTAAAGGGAGCATCTGAACATTACATTGCAGTACAAGAAAACAGACATCAGTTAAACGTGGCTGTAGTTCCCCCCCCCCCTGTGTGCGCTCTGATTCTGCCTCTCTGGAGCAAAGATCAGGGCGGTTGTGACGGTTGACGTCGTGACACGTCTGGGTTCAGAAGCGAGCTGCAGGAGAGTCGATGCTCCTCAGGCGTGGGTGTGTCCTCACCTGTGTGTGTGTGTGTGTGTGTGTGTGTAGAGGCATGCACGAGTGTGTGAGTCCAAGTCTTTGCATGTATTTGTTTGCAGTGAAGTATCGGTAACGTGTGTGTTCCTTCAAACTCTGATTATTGCAAATGGTTTTCTATCATGTTGGAGTGGAGCTGAAGTTAGGGAAGTGTGAAAGTGAACAAAGTGAAGGATTGGGTAACGTTCATTTCCAAAGTGCCTGAACTTGTGACTGACATTAGAAAGCACCTCGTTGCATGAAGAGAAGTTGTGCATGGGAGTCTTTTTGCATGATGAAGAATTTAAACCCTTTTTGTGACTTGTTTCACACGTCGTCTCTTAAACTTTCTTTGAGCCTTTTTGTTATGATTGGTGGATTAGACGGCAGGAAACATTGGGAGGAGAGAGAGAGAGAGGGGGAGGACATGCAGCAAAGGGACTCGAACCCACAGCCAGACTATGTCCTCCGCACACCATAACATTTAGTCCACCCGTCACCCTAACTCTACTTTTTTTTTTTTTAAACAGGCGTGATCACCTTTGCAGCTTTTTTCATGATGCTAACAGTCACAATGAAGTGCACGCACTGTGAGGCAAACTCACCTTTTCACCTTGTTCTTGTCCTTTCACTTCAAATAAATTCAACATAATGGAGATATTTGCACAAAGTCAACGCTGCCCTCCATGTTGTGTTAGCTCTGACACACCTGTGAGTTTCACTTCTTCAGGTACGCTGCTGTTTGTGCACAGAGATAGGAAACAAACTAAATACAGATTTTTTTTATAAAAAATAAAATGAGAAAAGGATTGCTTGAAAAGCCGGACGCTCACAGAAAAAAAAAAAAAAAGTGGCACATTACTTTGAGTTATTTTCATGACCAAAGTCCAAAACAGCTTTTTTTTAAATTTCTTTTTCGGTGACTTCGCCCTCTCTCTCTCTCTCTCTCTCTCTCTCTCTCTCTCTCTCTCGCTCCGAGGACCGAACAGATTCCACGTTAAGCTTTCAGTGAGAACGTTCATCCCTGTTAAGACCGCTCAGCCTGTTTACCTTTCTCCTCCCACACAAAACAAAGACTCTCCCCGCCTTCTAATCACAAACCTTTCTCTGCGTTGCAGCCGACCGAGGAGCTGCTCTGCATGCAGCCTGCACACGATGTGAACACACTACTTTGTCTTTAGAGCCTTCAACTCTGATCTCCTTCAAACTCTCTGCGCCTTCTACTCCAATTATTCCTACTTTTACCAAGTTAAACTTTTAAAACTTGGATTTATTTGCGAAGGAGATCCTTTTAAAATATCGTTTTTCTTTAAATCTTTTAAACGCGCACAGGTCCCCTTCTTATCATGGATTTGGATTTAGCTGAAACATGCAGACCCCTGATGGTTGCTCTCCAGAAGAGACTTCGAGACCTTCTTCATTTCTGCTGCAGGTCCCGATTAGTTGAGTTTGAACATCCTCATCGTCCCTCTTTGGTTAAATCTGAAAAGAGTTGTGTCTCTGAGCCGATGTGACCTACGTCATGGCTCACTTACAGAGCGGCGAGGCTTCATGTAGTAAGTTTCTTTAAATATTCATGCACTTCATCTTTTTGTTGCATACTTAGCAGGATGGAGGAAAAGGATTTGGAAAGCTGCCTCTGAGCTTTGATTGCTGCTACAACTTTCCGTGCGTCATCTTCAAACTGATTCTGTAATAAAAGAGAAAACGGCGTGCATCTTTGTATTGACAGCTTGATTATTAGTCACTACATTTGTGCTCTGTGCCGGTAAAATTGTGTGAATTATTTGGATGCACACCAGACTCTGTTATTCTCTTGTTGTTGCTGTTAATCACAAAACAACAGAACGCCTCTGATTAGAACAGAAATAGCATTTACTCTTATTTTTAGACTCCACACACTCTTTGTTGTTTTTGGGTTTTTTTTAATCGCAGATCTCGTGTCTGGTTAAGCAGCCAAGGCGCCCACAGTGGGTCCAGTAACATTGCAAATGGAGTGCCAACAAGAAGGCTTTGCCAAGGTGACGTGTGGCATACTGAGCCCATCTGTTCGTGTCCATGTGCAGGAGGAGCCCGCCTGCTTCCGAGGTGACGTGTAAACTGGCACGTTCACAACGCAAACCTGTGAAGAGTCTGAATCATGTGAAAGGCTCAGTGGATTAACGGCGCCGAAGCGTTTGTCAGGCAGCAGGCAGAGTGCGAGCTGCGGACTTATCTGTGTCGATCTGTCCTCGAACCTGCTGCTGAGATGAGTCGTATTGATGTTTCTGCATCCAGAGCAGAAATCTCCGGGGCTCCATATCACGTCTGTGCGCCCGCAGAGGAAATCAAACAACGGGGAGAAAAAGACAGTTTGTGCTGCTGCAGCTCATGTGTGTGAAAGAAAAACACAATCTGATATCTCTGCTCCGCAACAACAACGATAAAAACCTTCACTGAACACAAAAACTCACAGAAACACGTTTGCATGTTCTTAAAGTGCAAGTTCAATCTCAGACATCAAAGAGGCCTCTACATTACTTTCCTTCATTTTTAAACCCCTATTTTAATTTTCATATTAGTTCTAATTGGGATAACTTGGCTTTTCAAGTGGACAGTCGAGGAACTGCAGTTTTTTATCACTTTAAAGGGATAATTCACCCATTTACATGAAGCTGTGTATCATTACAAACATGGTAGTAGTGTTGAATGGTCGTGAGTCCAGCCCTCATTTTGCCCTGAGACGAGAAAAATATGTTTTTCTTTGCCTGGAAGTTTTCTTTCAAGCAAAGAACAACATTTTTCTCGTCTCAGGGCAAAATGAGGGCTGGACTCACGACCATTCAACACTACTACCATGTTTGTAATGATACACAGCTTCATGCAAATGGGTGAAGTATCCCTTTAAATATGTGAGATGCAACACTGACGCTAGAAGAGAAGTCTCCTGAGAGTTATAGCCAAGTCTTCTTTGATATCTGCATCATAAACACTGCATGTGTCTTGTATCTATCTGCTGTATGTCTGTGATTACACAGAGGCATCCATTTTGATTTTTTTTTAAATGAACATTCGTGAAAATTGGGCAAGAAGCACATATTCAAATTATTATTATTATTTTTTTTTTTCGGGCTGTCATTATGAAAAAAACACCAAAAACATTAGATTCGGTCTGTTTAGGTTTCAGGTCTTTAAATTGTTTATTCAGTCGCTGTTAAAGGATAAAAGAGATCGTTTATCTCAATCATTCAAGAAGAGTAAAAATCAAAGATTATTTTAAATAGAGAATTTCTTTCTTGAAAACTCTGACAAGTTTGAAACCACAGCAGTGTCTCAAAGCACCTTTGTAAATTTGCATCCCACAGCGTTCACTGATGTTGCACAGCTATAGTTTTACATGCAATATTCCAGTAAATAATGAAATCTGTTTTTTTTAAGGAAAATAGAGAAAAAAGAGTCATAATGTGTTATGAAATAACTGATTAAATGTAACGTGTGCTGCCATACAGGTCAAAGCATGGTTGGTTGTATGGTTGACTTATTTCCTCTTGTTGTTTCTCCCAGATTTCGACTGCTGCTGATGTCCCCCACATGAGCATCCAGGAGGGTATGCAAGTTGGAGTTGCCATGGCGACGGCCGAAGCATCAGCTCCACCTCTGTCTCCCGCGGACTACGGGCTGTTGTCTCCGCCCCCCGACCTGTGCAAGTCATGTGGTCACAGCCACGAGCTGGAGGAGAACCACGAGTACCTCTACCAAGACGAGGTGGACGACGACCTGGTGTGCCACATCTGCTTGATGCCCCTCATCCGACCGCTGGACACGCCCTGCGGACACACCTACTGCCAAGAGTGCCTCACCAGCTTCCTGCTGGAGAGCGACTTCTGCCCCGTGTGCCGCAGCCCCCTCATGCTGCAGAGCTGCAGGAAGCCCAGCCTGCTGGTGCACAAGCTGCTGGACAAGCTGACGGTGTCGTGTCCCTTCACTGAACACTGCTCTGAGACGCTGGCAAGAGGTGAACTCGAGGACCACATCAAGAGCAGGTAAGGCTACTCGACTTTACATGAAAACATGCTAACAGTGAACCAATCAAATCACACAGCAAATCTTCAAAATATTCCATAACTTGTTTAATGCTCCTCCCTCCATTTGAGCTCCTTATTTAGATTTTACATCTCAGCTACACTATTTCCTCTTCCTACATTGAAACAACTTCAAGTAAACACACACACGCTCAAGTTTCCCACCTTCCTCGGCCTCGTCGTCATTAACCCGCAGAATTCGTCCTCAGACCGGGCTCGCTACAGCTCCTCTGTTCATCATTAAAACCCAGTTTTTCTCCTGGTTCTCTGAGTCTGGGTGTGTTTTAATTAACACTCGTTAACACTCTGCTTGCCCAAAGACCTCTGGGATAATTAGTGCATCTCGCCACACATCACAACAAGCAGCAGCAGCAGCAGTGTTTCCTTTTCCTTTGCAGTAAAAAAAAAAAAATGCACAAAACAAACTATTTTTCTTCTCCTCATCTTATTTCCTCACCACCCTGCGCCTGCACATACAACCATTTCCTCTGTTTCCCTTTCACACCCTTCTTTCTGCTCCATCCATCCCTCCAAATCTCTCCCGCCGTCACTCTGTTGATCGCCCCCTCTCTCCGTCCTCGTGCACAGCGAGCGTGAGAGCCGTAATGAGGTGTGGAGCTCTGAGGCAGACTCCCACGAGGGGCTCAGCTGCTCTCCTGTAGTTAGAAGGTGTTATCTGTGGAGGTGAGAGGCCATGTCTGCAGGGAGGAATCGACACAGAGCGGGCAGGGAAGTGAGAAAGTTTCACTGAGAAACCAATTTCTACATTTCTATTCTTTTTATGGTCCACTGATTTTTTGATTTTTTTTTTTGGCTTCTGTCATTCAGCAAGAAAATGTGTTTTTGCTGTCAATTGATTTTGTTTAAAAAGTCAGATTTGTCCTGTATGTGATGAGTCTTCACTTTTTGAAATGAAAAAAAGAAACAAAATCAAGCGTCTTATTGGTCTGTTGGCTTGGACAAAATTGAGCGTCATATAAACGGCATCGTTTCCCCTCGCCATGAATTTTGACAGGAAGAAAAGCTGATTCTCAGATTCGTCGCTCATTTGGTGATTTATGAACGTTGATTTGTGTTTGGATCAGAAAAAGGTCAAAAAAGAAAACCACAGGTTTCATGTGGGACTCTATCCTCGGTCATCCGTAGCTCCTGATGGACTTCACTGGCCTTTCCACTCCGTCAGCTGACTTCCTACATGGCTCTCCATCAGGGGGGGTTACAACAGGCTTAATGTGCAAGAAGTACCAACAGTAAATGAGAGCAGCCTGAATGACTTCAGATGCCACAGACGTGATCATTCTTTAAAAAAAATTTAATAAAAAAAAAGCTGTTATAAAAGTCAGTCTGGAGGGGAAATCAAAAATAATGTTTCCCTTGATTCAATAAAAATGCTTTTGGGGGAGAATATGAAGGCCACGGAGTTCCACATCTCTTATGGACCCTTCTGTCATCTTCAGACAAACTTTGTTGGACAAGTATTCAGAAAGTTCATCAATTCAAAATGTTTAATTAAACAAAAAAAAAGTCTCTCTCTCTCTCAACCAGTTTAAATTGTTTTTACGGAGCTGTTTGCTGACTTCGGCTGATGGATATTAAAAGCCCGGTGCCACGATTTAAGCAATGATGGAGGTAGAAGTGAAAATACAACAAACAATTTGCTGTTTAAATCCCATTGTAAATATCTTTAAAGTTGTCAGTCACATCATGAGAACAAGACAGAAAGGTAAACGTCTCCTTTTGATATCGAGACAAAGAGTTTACCAGTGATCACGAGTTCATTTCACGAACGAATATTTACAGGAAAATATCAACAAGTCGAGGTGTCAAAAACAATCCTAAAATGCTCATTATTACAGTCAAATCAAATATTCATCCGTATGGATGTGTGTCTGCTCGGGGTCTCGGTTGTTTCGTAGCTTAGCATCGTTGTTGTTGCTTAAAAACATGAAATACTAGTAACAGCTATAAACTTCTTCATATACATGAGATCATTCTTCTCTGAGGGTATTTTTAGTGTCCATGAGTTCATCGTCTGTATAAGACTGAATCTGGCAGCAGGTCAAGAGTGGTAATAACTGAGGCCGCCACGCCATCTGCTCAGCTAATTACATACTCATCCAATCACTCATGACCTTTATTGACCTTTGCTTGGAGAAATTAGCATTCTGGACACGACGAGAGCGACCAAGACAAACATGTTCTGCAGATTATTTTGTTGGCTTCGTCACTTCATAACTTTAAAGGCTTGCTCAGAATCCCCCACACGCACCTTTCTTCTCTCCTGCTAACATGTAGCTACATGTTAGCTGGCTACATGTTAGCTAACACGTAGCTACATGTTAGCTGCCTGTCTTGCATAAAACAGGTTCTCTCTGCTCCAACCAGCCTCTCATCATTTTTGTATTACTCAAGCTAATTTACCCAGAGTTCCCTGTGTGTGTTTTACTGATGATCTGCCTTAAGCATGATGGGGTTTCTTTTTTCTCTCTCCCTCCCTTCTTCTTTTTCCTTTTTTGTGAAAATCTTCTTGTTTGAGTAAAATCCCATCGAGGACTCGTCAGAGTTTGTGTGAATATTTGAAAAAGAAGTACATGGCAGTTACTTTGTTTTTTTCCCTGTTTGGTTAAATGTGATGTTTGTCTGTACGTATGAGAACTCACCTTTCATCCAAAGCCAGTCAGACATGTTGTAACGCTCTACCTGCAGATGATACTGAGCCACATGATGGATTGACTTGTTGTCTTTCCTGCTGCACGTGTCGATTTCTTCCCTCCTTGTTTTGCCCTTATGGAGTCGAATAATGTGGGAACGCTGAGGCTGAGTTCTCAAGGTCAAGTTCCTCTTAACGTGACGCATCAAGGAGACCTTTCAAGCATTTGATGCTCTCAGCACTTTCTGCCCCTCGCTCAGGCTGAAAAGATCTTTGTCTGGCAGGAATTGGGATTTCGATTCGTATGACGATTTTATAGCAATATTCTCAAACACGACAGGAAATGACATCATACCAGTTAAAACTTTAAATGCCATAACTCTAAATTAGAAGACAGAAAACTAAAAGTGTTGGTTTCAAATGTATTTATTAAGAAGAAACATTCATTCATTAAATCTCTGAACTCCGCGTCTTGTCCAGCTGAAGCCATTTTTAGAAGGTAAAGAGCGTGTGGAGCGGGCTATTCTGATTGGCTAGTGTTACCTGTCCACGAGCAGCAAGCTGCTTCTGATTGGTGAGCGTGGCAGGGTGGGAGGGAGACAGCATGTATGTGTAAGTTAGTTGATGCAACAGTTCCTGAGTCAGTCAGGAGACGCTCTGCCAAAAACCAGATCACATGATCACATTTTTCTGAAATCGCGATTTCGATCATAAAACGATGAATCTTTCAGCCTTATACCATCACTGTTTGTTTTATTTCTTTTACTATATCCCACCATTATCTGCTAACTTTTTTTTGTCTTGAGACGTTGATATCAACTGCCAAACTTTATTGGTTCTTTTTAACCACCAATAATTTAACATAAATACAAACAACAAACTGTAGCTTCATCGAGGTCAAGCAGCATTTCACAATAAAAGCAGAGACTGACATTTTGGCTCCTGAGTCACTAACGCTGTGCTCTCCTTCAGGTTGTTCCCCTTTCACCTTGTAACAGCAGGATTTGACATTGATGGAAACCAAATTAATCGGATGATAACATGTTTTTTGTTTTTTTATCATCTGTAATCAACGATTGACGGATTACACGACATGTGCTTCGCTTGGCCAAACATGCACCAACTTCTTGCTAACCCTGTAAACATCAGACCTCTCCGAGAGGCGACTTTTACAGTTCCCCTCTCATCCCGCGCTAGTCAAGAACATTTCTGATTCATCAGCTCAAATAGTTCAAAGTATGAGTTAGAACTCAATTCAATTTAATTTAATTCAAATTCAAAAAAACTTTATTTGTCCCCTGGGGGGGGGGGGGGGGGGGGGGGGGGGCAATTCAAGGGCAGTTGAGTCGACCTGAAGGAAAAACTGGAATTTTTTTTCCCCGTTCCTGCGATGTGTCAAAAAGTCCTCCAACCTATTCGACTGTAGAGGTCGTCTGTCACGTAATACGACCCATAGGAGCGTTTCCTAAATTAGCGCCCCCTACAGGCGAACTGGAGAAATGCCAGTAAATCGTCACACTGCTAATTAACTACGTTAGCTAGCTTGGACTTGGGTTAGGGGTCAAACGTCATTCGAGCACACATTCATCGGATTGAGGTTATTTATACGTCCACTAGAGGGCGCTTGACTCTAAAGCGTAAATATGGGTCGTAATTTGACGCTTGCACAAACGAGCAGTGGAGTCGTAAAAGGTTGGAGGACAGGCTCGACGTGTTGTCGTCCTTTATCGTCATTGTTTCCAAACACGACCTCCTGTTCCATGATGACGTGAACGTCTCGTTCTTCTCCAGTTGTCTTTTAAGACCAAACATCAGGACCAAAGCATTGATTGCATTTCATCGTATTACCCCCCCCTTTTTTTTTTTCTTGACTTCACATCAGTTTGAGAAATTGGTTGCAGAGTGGGAAGTGAAATGGAGTAATGGATTGTGTGTTCGTTAATGTGCTGCTGTTTGTAACGACTCCTGTGAGGGGCAGACCGGGATTCTGTTCACAAACTGCATCCTGTCACAATCCAATTACATTTCCATTTCCTATGTGCCCTGTGGTCTTGTTTCTGTGCGTACTGTTCAAATACCACAGGAGAGCTCAGTCTGCACACGTGCATGCATTAACACACACACACACACACACACACACACACACACTCGAAACCCTGCCTGCAACCACACCACCTCCACCCATGAAATATTCATTCAGACAGGGTATTTACACCAGTTAAGTGTCTTTCTCCAGGGTAGCAGACAGCTCAGCGCTGTGGAAATAGGATAAGAGTAAAAAAAAAAAAAAAGGTAAGAGGAGGGAAAATATGGAAAGCAAGAGGCGAAATGAGAATGTTGGCATAATAAAATTATCACTAAACGTGACTTTACTTCAGAATAAAACGGTCAAATAGTGAATGCATGCTAAACATTGAAGGGTTTTTGAACCAGCATCTCTGCCTCTACCTTTTGTCTTTGGTACAGTGAAGTAAAAACAGCAGAGCAGCCCGTCAGCTCACACCTCTCCTCTGTCAGTCCTAAGTGCTTCCCATGAGCTCTGCACAGCCTATCAGAGCAGCTGGTGATGACAGAAGAGGTAAAACTTTATCATCACACAGCAGAGTTACAAAAAAACAACTTGATTCTGATTGGCCAAGATTTAGTGGCGTCCTTTTAGCGTGCTATTTCTGTGCGATAGACCGCTGCCTGAACAGAACGACGTCTTACCGCATCAATGTGCAGAACAGAGAGGAGTTATAAGGTCAGTGTCACGAGTGAGTGTTGAAAACCGGGACGAGGACCCAAGTGCAGATACTGACGGATTTATTTAAAGAAAGGCAAAACATCTAAAAAAAACCATAAAAATCCAACATGAGCAAAGACAGGGAGCCAAGAGGAAACTCCGACATGAGACAGGAAATAAAAGACACAGGTGAGACTAATGAGACAGGTGAGGACAATCAGGGTCATCAAGACAACACTGAGGAGCAGAACTACAAAATAAAACAGGAAACACAGAAGAGAAAACAGGCAACACGAAACCACAGCAGGACAGTCAGCATGTTCACTGTGACCATAAAAGAATCAGAGCAGAGAAAACAAGAAAAAAAAGATAAGAATTAAAAATGACACAAGAAGAAAACATTAAAAACACACGTCAAAGATAAAACAGCTCCTGACAGATTTAAGACAATAAGCCTGAATCTGAGTTTATTCATGCTTTTAATTTACAAACAATGAACAGCTATCAAAAAAAAGGTTCCCAGCCTGAAGTCTCTGTCTGCCGTGGAGTTATTATTCTTTTTTTTTTTTTTTTATGTTAACAGTTAAAATTATTTATCCACTTTAAGGGATTGTACTGCACGTTTCATTGTACTGCTGCAATGACAATAAAGACGATTCAGAAATCAGTTCTCAAAATAAAATTTGGCCCAAATCAACTGAAACACTGATGACACCTTTTTATTTAAAGGTCTGTTGATAATTCAGATTAAAGTCAAATCAATAAAACGTAATCAGTGTGGGTTCTGGAGTTATTTTTATTATTATTATTTTTTTAGTTCAACAAGTGGGGAGGTGAAAAAAAAGCTTCTGTTAAATGATAGTATGAACGTCTGTCTGCATGAATGAAAAGTAGATTTCTTTAAAGATTTATTTCAAATCTTCTTATTGTCTCTGTCGATCTGCTGTCGCTCAGGATAAAAAGCTTACGTGACAGCACAGGACACTGATTCGCCGGTGTGTTTTGGTGCTCTGTCTCTTTTCCACACATGCAGGCAGATTCTTTGGAGCGATCAAACCAATCTGCTGCACAGGGAGCAGTCCATCGCTGGAGAGGAGGGGAGGGGTGAGGGGTTAGGAGGCCCCCCCCCCCTCGCAGACCAACACACGGGCAGGAGGGGGGGGGGAGGTGAATGCAGAGGTTGTACATATATGTGCGTGTCTCAGAGTATACGTGAATACGCGTGTGAAGCGGCGTCAGCCAATCAGAGCAGCACCAGGTACCTCCCCCCCCCCCCCTTCCTGTCTTTGTTTGGTCTGCTCCGTCTCCCACCCCCCCCCCTCAGTGGTTTCTGCTGCAGTATAAGTCACAGCCTGCGCTGTTCGCTCTGACACACACACACACACACACACACGCACCAACCAACCACGGGAGACAGAGAAGCGCACACACACATACGAGCGCAAATCCTCTTACAACTCGGTCTGTGCCCAGAGCAGATTAAAGGGCTGCACATCTCAAATTGTATTCCAAATGTGCCACCTTTGCACGGGTCTCCTTCCTCTTCTTTTTGCACTTTCTCCTCTTCCTCCTGTGCCACAGCCGGACTTCTCCTCTGCACCTGCTTCTGCTGCTTCTTCTTCTTCTTCCTCCTCCTCCTCCTCCTCCTCCTCCTCCTCCTGCTGCTGCTGCTGCTGCTGCTACTGCGCTCCGTCTTCAACCTCTGGCAACCAGCCCGTTTGCCTCTGCAGCTGAGATGACCAGGCAGCCAGCCTGAGGCGGTGGAGAAACCTGCTCGGCTCACAGGCACAGAGGTAGAGAGAGGGAGAAGGTGGAAAGAAAGAAAAGAAAGAGGTAGGAAGTGAAGGATTATTTCTCTCCGAGAGCGCCTCTGGAGAAGAAGGAGAGGAGGAGGAGGAGGGAGGGGGGTCAATACGGCCAGGTTCGGAGGATTGGAGGAGGAGGAGGGGGAGGAGGGGGGAATAGAAGAGGAGAAAGCTTCAGCACAGAGAGAAGAAGAGGAGCCGAGTGTTGACCATGAAGGCTCTGTTGCTGCTGGTGCTGCCCTGGCTCAGCCCGGCCAACTACACTGATAATTTGGGCAACCTGCACATCCTCTACTCTGAGCTGTGAGTACGACACCAGTCAGCATCTTCCCATCGTCACCGTCACCTCTCGCTCCCATCCTCAGTCCATGTCAGAGAGTCATTCTGCACATCTGTCACTTCACCAGCTCTGAATCTGTGTGTGTGTGTGTAACTTCTGCCGTTTACATTTTTAACATCACTTCAGGAAACGCTTCCCCCTCTGGTGTTATCTTAAAAGTGCTTCCTGATGCCCTGCTCGATGGCTTCAGGCAGCAGGTTGTGCTGTCTAGGACAGTTTGAATGCTCCGGCACTGCAGCCTGCTCTCTCTCTCTCTCTCTCTCTCTCTCTCTCTCTCTTTAGGAGCATGTGTGATGCGTTTGTCTATATTGATTTGAGCGAAATGTCAGCATGCTTTTTGCTCACAGTTGTAGGCTTTTTACGCCGTCCGTCCGTGTGTGTGTGTGTGTGTGTGTGTGTGTGTGTGTGTGTGAAGGTTCCTGCTAAGCATATGGACGGTTGTAGCTTTGTTGTGGACTTTCACCTCCACATTAAAAATTCACGGCTGGCTGCGTTCACATGGCAGAGTGGAGCCTTTACGTGCACACACTTAAGTCCACGCTCATTTTCACAACTGCTTCTTGTGTTTCGTCACCATTTCATCAATATCCCATCAGCGGTCGTATCGCTGTAAACAGACGGATGGGCAGCATGTTGTTGTTGATTTTTGACGCCATGGAAACAAAGCTCTCAACACCAGGGCTGTTCTCCTCAATGACCGATCTGCTGTTTAGTGTTTAATGGTTTTGATGTTGAAAATAGCAGAAATGCACGTTCAGGTTTTCATCCTCATGTTCAGATTAATGATGCAAAATAGAGAAAAATCCAGATTTTCTTTTGCACAGATGGAAAAATCATCAACATGTCAGGTGTCATTGTTGACAGCATGGAAATCAACCCCTCACTGGTTTATACATGTTACCACGAAGATTAACGTCATTATTAATGGTTTTGACGACTTTTTTTGTTTTTCGTTTAAAAAAATGTTTAAAAAAAAAATAGTGACGGAAATTCGGCTCACTTTGCAGAGCTGAAGGAGACGTCTCTGTTCGCTTTAACCTGTTTGCAATGATTCAAGACAGAGGGGGGGAAAAAGCATCAAATCTTCACATGTTCAGACTGAATCACGTCTTTCTTTAAAACTCACTAATTGATTGAATATTGACAGATTTTGTTGGGCTGGTGAAGAACTGAGCAGCCCTCACTACGTCACACTCTGGTGTTCTTGGCTCCTCTCCCTCTGGATGTTGTTCTCGGCTCTGTTTTGGCCCTCAGACTCTCTTTGTGTGGGACGTTGGTGTCGGCCATATTCAGCAGCTCCGTGTGAAGCCAGAGAGCTCTCTCTGATCCCTGAGCCGGGCTCCTCTCTCTCTCTCTCTCTCTCTCCAGCCTGCTGGAAATGTCTCATTATACCGCGTGAATGCATGGAACAATGGAGCGCCTGGAAAAAAAAAATCCCCTCATTTCATTGTGTGCTCGCTAACTGAGCGAGGCTTCGGCTCCTGCAGACACCGACAGCCCATACGGCGCGGCGCTGGATGCCAAAGACGAGAGAGAGAGAGAGAGAGAGAGTGTGGAAGAGGGACAAAGTAGGCAAATTGGATGGAGGACGAGAGGATGAGGAGATGAAATCGTATACAGACAGAATAGGAGAAGGATGAAACATAAAGTGAATAAGGAGCTCAGAGAGAGGAGATGAGGGTGTAAGGTCACTTCCTGTGCCCGCCTTCCATCTGGCCATATCATAGACGCGTATAGATTATGGCGCTACAGTGACATCACCCACTCTTGATTTGTATTTTTAAAGGTTCTGCAGACTGGCTGTGAAGTGAGAGCCTTGGACACATTAACATAATCACTTACCTGTCGATAGTTAACCATCACGTGTCGTACAGTTGTTGGCGCCCAACGTCGGGTAAAACAAAAAATAACGTCCAAAGTGCTCAGAGACTGTCCACCTTCGCTCTGTGTACATTTAAAGTTGTATCTTTAGTGTTTTAATGGACGATCAAATTACTTAATGAGACAACCTGTCAATAAGATCGCATCACTGCTGCTCTCTCTCTCTCTCTCTCTCTCTCTCGCTCGCTCCCAGCTGCTTCAGGTTCAATATCAATATCTAGAAATTACTATTATTTTTGAGAAGCTTTACTACTTTAACATGCTATTGTTGTTTTTTTTTTTAAATGTAACTTTTAGAAATATTTGTTGTTTTTTTTCAGTATCGGAAACATAAACAACATTAAGCCCTAAGCCGTAATTTTTTTTTACGTGTTTCTGCTTTCAAGTCGATGCTAAATTAAGTATCACATATCACATATAATAGATATTACATAAAAATAGCTCATACATAGCACATCAAACGGATGTTGTTCCGTCTCCGTCTGGTCCTGTGACAAACTCCTGCTTGCTAAAGGTTCCTCGGCGTGTCCTGAACGTGCATCAACCAGCAGTGGAGGAATAAAGACGATATTTTAGCTGCATTTGGAGCGGAAGCGCTTTGATGCAAATTCACGACAACAGGCGTGAAGGGGTTAAAAGAGCTTGTGGCTCCTGACTCTCCAATCTGTACCTGCTCATCAGTGCTAGTACACAAATACAACACTTCCTTTGGTGGATTATTTGTCCCAACAGAACAAACACGGAGGGTCAGGTCAGTGACTGAGTTAGCTGAGATGACACCTAGCAGACTGCTAGCAGCGCCCACCTGTCACTCAGAGGCCACGCCCCCTATTTCACCGTTAGCCACGATGAGATTTAAACGGATAAGTTGCCCGTATGAAATGAAGACAGAGTGCAAAAAGTCCGAAATAGTTTTGGTACCACGCTTGCATTTTTTTTTTTTTTTTTTTTTTTTTTAGATTTTTATTTTTGGCCTTTATTATAGAGGGAGGACAGTGGACAGAGTCGGAAATCAGGGAGAGAGAGCGGGGAGAGACATGCGGGAAATGGGCCACAGGCCGCCCGCGCGAGGACTGAGCCTCAATACATGGGATCCCCACGCTTGCATTTTTACCATTGGGCTCTATGGGGGAATGAATCTTGACTACAAGCAGCACGCCCAGTTTGGAGGAGTAGCTCTTATTTCGGTCACAGCGAGACGTGTCCACAGTGAGACAGAGGGAGTGCTGCTGCTGCTGCTGCTGTGACACCGAGCTCTCGGCTGATTATGACATGACAGAGAGAGTAAGCAGGAGCAGACATGGCGGACGTGGTGCTTTTCTGCCTGGCTGGAGAGCAGTGGCACACCATTTGTCTTTATCCATACTGTTGACAGGAGCACCCCCCCCCCCCCACCCTCCCCCGAGTGACCACCACGTATTCATCCTGCTTCCTCCATCCACTCATCTTCTCTCCTGATTGGTTAGGAGTGTGTGACATGTGGGGAACAGTGAGAGTGGCGGTCTAACTTGCAGATAAACGTGCGTGCACGGGCTCGTCTACACAACAGATTGGCTAACAACGCGCAGGGAGAGTAAATGTTTCTCTGTGATGAAATGTAATCCAGTTACTGCTGTTTTACTCTGTCAGCAGCAGCCAATAAAACCGCTCACACACACACACACACACACACACAGGAGAGCGTAGCGATTTCTTCACTCCTTACTCCACACACACAAATTAGACCTCCCCCCCCCCCCGCCCACATGGCCTCCCCTGATAATCGGCGAGCAGTGCTGTAGAGCATTAATGATTCATGTGTGTTCAGTCCTGGGCCTGTGCGTACACGTCTTAAACACGATGATTAGCTCGGCGCTTCCGTCCTCTTCAGGACTCATCTGTGAGGTGTTTGATCAACACGCTGGCGGACGCTCCGGACGTCTTCAGCGCGGACGCTTTCTAACAGGATTAAAGCCGTGCACTTACTCCACTTGAAAACGAGAGTCAGGTTTGACTTTCTTTTCAAGCCGAACGTATCTTGAGCGAAACGCTTTGCTCTGTGTTGACCATGTGTGGTGCACGCTTCACTAATTAGACTTTTGTTTGGATTAAATATTAATCCATGATCTGTAGCGAGGCTGCTCCGTATCTAACAGGCCAGAAATACACCGAGGGCCGAGGGCAGATAAACATCAGGCTGCTTCTTACCCTCAACTTTTACAGCTCACCACGAGAGATAACACTAAATCAGCTTAATTATTTCTTCTTTGCACAGGATGAAGCAGATTCAGTGAGTCAGCTGTGGGAGCTTTTACGATGCATGGGTAGAGAAAGTGTAGAGGGCACACGGAGGGATGCATCATGTCACACATGAAAAATACACACGGATCACACGATGTTTGATGGAGGTCTGCATGATGCATGTGTGTAAAAACAACATGTAGGTGTTGTTTTATTCATGAAGCAGTGAGCAGCAGGTCAGTGTGTTTGTGTCTCTGCAGGAGGAGAAACAGCAGCCAGGTGAGTGAGGGTGTGAACGCAGCGTCAAGGTTTTTGGTGTTTTATAAGAAAAGCAAATCTGACAGTGATGCCTTTTTTCTCTCCTGATCGAATAATAAGTTTGTCTTTGTTTTTCGTTTGCCAGCAGTCTCACAGTTTTGCGTACAAATAACACGACATTTAAATGTCGTGCAATGCGTACGCCAAATTGCATTTTGGCATGCGTATGATACGTCAATCCCTCGCATTCGTCAGGAGGAGTTAAGTGATTACCCACAGACAGCTGACCTTAACCAGTCACTATGTGTTGCTGTAGCGCAGGGGTGTCCAAAGTGTGGCCCGGGGGCCATTTGTGGCCCTTGAGTGGATTTTTTGTGGCCCTTGACTTCAAATCGAAGAATGAGAAGATTTTGGCCCCAGGCCTCATCAGATGGCATATTTCGTTCTTTTTTTCTTCTTCATGTTAGCGAGGGAGACCTATAAAAGCCTGACTATTCTTTCCAAAAAATTAGAACACAACAGTTTTCCCACTGCAATTAGTTATTGTGTATTTACATTATTTTTTGAAGAGGTCAAAATACAAAAAGTTCCTTCCAATATTTAAAAAAACAAAAAACAAACCCTGTGGCCCGTGAGCGATTCTAACGCGACAATTTTGTCCCGCAAGAAAAAAAGTTTGGACACCACTGCTATAGCGTATCATATTCATGCAAATTGCAATTTGGCGTTTGCATTGCACGACATTACAGTCGTGTTATTCGTACGCAAACTGTGCGACTGGGTTTCTTTTGGCACACATAATGAAAAAGGAATAAATCACATTAAAATCAGCGTCCTTGCAGCTGTGACACTGACACAGGAGCTGCTGCAAACTTCAGCCAATCTTCTTTCTCGGTTAGGATTCCTTTAGTGATCATCTTTCATGATGCTTTAAATGGAGGCCAAATTATCTGCAGAGTTCTCCTCTTCAAAAATAAATGGACCAAGTAATTAAAATCACAACAAGAAGAAAAAACACTGAATGAAGCAGTTTCACATTAAAAGTCAGTGTCTCTCTGTTGTTCTTCTGCCAGCACAGGATGTCAGAAGGAGCTGTCTGTTTGTTTTTTAGGTCAGGATTCCTTCAGTTTTCATCATTCATGAGATTTTAGTTTTAAACAAGAGCCAACTTCTCTGCAGGGTGTCTCCACAAAACAAGTGTACTCAATAATTAAAACAAATAAAAATGTGGTTTAAAGTTCAAAATCTGTGTTGTTCCCTCGCTGCTGAGCAGACACGGAGAGTTCTTGAAGCGAGCTGCCATATGCGTCCTCATTGAGGTCATCTTTTACAACATCTCCATCCTTGCAGTATAATGGAAGTTCCCTCACACGCCCCTCAGTTTCAATGATATCTTTTTCCACTGGCAGCCGACTTTAATGCTTTGCAGAAATGTGGATATACTCCATGAGGTGTAAATATTTACAGCTGAAGCCTCGGTGACATCACCCATCTGGTCCTACAGGGGGGCTCCGGAGGCTCATTGGCAGCAGCCGCCGCCGCCGGTCTGGAAATGCTGTCTCAGCCAAACTTTCAGTCCGTCTAACGACAGGCTGAGAGCCGGAACTGAGGCGGGTTTTAAGCCTCCTGACAAGCCACGCCCACCTGTCAATCAGCTCAGCCTCGCACCTAACTATGCACACCACGCATCGTTCATTCATCGCGGATAAGTAACCAAACTAATATTGTCGTTTGCATCAGGTTGTAAACATGTTAGTTTCTGCTGGGTTTGTATTTAACTTGCAGGCTCCTGCCTCAAGTGGACACTTGATGAACTGCAGGATTTCACACTTTAGCTTTATTTTTCAACACTGGAGTTTGTCGCTTGATATTCTCCTGCAAAAGACCGCACACTTTCATCTGGTATCCAAATCAAATCAATGTTTTAAAGCCGTCCCGTTTAGATTTAAAGGGATTTCCAAACAAGACAGTTTGAGCACTTTCATATCCGCACTGAATCTCTCCGTGTCCTCCTGTCTCAGCCACATCACTGAGGCTGTCTGTGTTGCAGAAACAGACCTCAGTGTTTGTGGTCTTTGCAGCCTGACATGTTTAACATGTGACGTTTGTGCCTGTGTCCTGTCTGCAGCAGCTAATCTGTAGGAAGGGGTTTGACTGGAGCATCCTGCCGAGCGGAGAGGAGAGAGCAGCGTAGAGTTAATCTCTCACGTGAACGCTGTCCTGCTGAGCACCAGGGTTTGGGGAAGGGCTGATCAGTGCTGGCTGTGTGTCAGCCCGTTGTACCACAACTCGTGGAGGTAGAGAAAACAAGCACTCTGCCAAGGGCGAGTGTGGCACAGAGAGAGAGAGAGAGAGAGAGAAATATGGGCTAAAGAGTGCCAAGAGCAATATGGGACATCGGCCTGGTGGGGATTCTCTGTGATCACACACTGCCGTGAGGAGAGAATTACAGTTAGAGCCGGTTCAGTGAGAGAAAGGCACAGGTAGTATTTCAGTGAATGGCTGCAGAGTGCTCCGTGTAGAGGTAGACATACAGGACGTGTAGATCCAGCTCAGTGGGAGAGCAGAGCGTCTCCTCTGTGGACAAACACAGGGAGATCGCTCTGCCAGTTGAAACCAGATACGGACACGATAAAAGCCTGATCATGGGGTCAGGCCCCGGACTGATGATCGCGTGTATTGATTGGCTGAGAATGCATGAGTCAGAGTTTGGGCTGCAGCTAGCCGGCTGACTCGCCTGGCAGGAACCTCGCACTCGTAAAAACACACAGACGCATGAAAGCTCGCCGAACCTGCCCGGCCACAAGAGCTCAGTGCACGAGTGGAAACTCAAAGCGAGGGTTAACGTGCACGGCGTGGGCCGTCGTGCACACGTTCACTTTTTGTTTGCATTCGTCTTCACATCCTGTGACGAGTCACTCCCAGATCGACCTCGCCTCCTGCTTTACTCCTGTTTAGAAACAAGCTTAGCCAAAATATCCTCCCTCTACTGAGATTGTCTCCCCCTCTGGCTGCAGCCTCCTCCCCCCCCCCTCCCCTGCAGCAGATGGGATTACCTCTAGCAGCAGGCGGATCCAATCAACACACCAGGCGCGTCCTCTGATTAACACTCCTCTTGTTCATCATTAACTGGATTACTCTGTCCATCTTTACGCTGCTCTTTCCTCTCCGTCTATGAATCTATCTATCACTCCGTCCCCTCCGACACGATCAAACCAAACTTTATGTGGTTGGCACGCGGCCTCAGTTTGTGATGAGGGAGATGAAGGAGTCATCGATTGATTCTAATCCAATCAAAGAAAAAAAAGGCTCAATTTAAACCATACGTTTGTTTAATGACCACCATTTTGCTCGTTTGCAGTATGTGCATGTGTGTGTGTGTGTGTGGATGTATGTCTCAGAGCTGAAAGCTGTTCTTCTGCTAGCTTGACTTGTTGGTTTGTTTTTTCTGCTCTCATGTTTAAAATTGACAAGTAAAGAAAATCAAACATGCAACAAACAACATCACAAAAAATCCAACAGATCCAGGCAGAAGTAGTCGATAGGCTGTAAATATTAATGGAGCCATCCTCGCGTGGACGCTCGAGCATTTTTTTATTTTTCAGCAGCAGAGTTTGCAGCTTGAAGTAAACTGGGCAACTCCCCTGTTCAAGATGCATGGACTGTTAAAATATTTCACTTCATTGTGATTCTATCTCCACCTGTTTGGTTGCCATGGAAACGAAAATAGAGGTCCTACAGAGGCCCCCTAATGTTGGGTCATTTCTTGTTTTCAATTTCCCCTTAAAACTGCAGGGAAACTCCCCCACGCTCTCCAAAGGGTTTGGACTTTCTAAAAGTCATTCCTCTCCACATCACCTCTCCGGTGAAGGAGCATCTTTCTTTCTTTGTTGTGCTTCACAATACGTCGAGCCTCCAAACTGAAGTTTGTTTTAATCGAGTGGTTTCAAACGTAAGAGATGCAGCGTGTTCAAGGATTCAACATTTAAATATTGCTTTCTTTGCATCCTTGTGTTTGGCAGTAAAAGGGACGAAGCCTTGTTAGCAGTGTTAATGTTTTTGTCTGCAGGCGGTTTTTAGCTCGAGACGATGAACATGTCAGTTTGTTAGAGGAAGCGAAAGTGCATCCTCGTATTCATCAGTGCTCCAAGAATAAACTCCACGCTCTCACACATTTTCTGTCACACAAAGACATCCCGTCATACATCACACATGCACTCACTTTTTCTACTCGACTCAGAAAAACCTGCAGGCTACCTGCTGGTGCAACGAGAGCGCGTCTCTGCTCTTCTGCCGGGTGTCAGGCGGCGAGAGAGAGAGAGAGAGAGAGAGAATCATTTTCGAGAGCGTCAGAAAGTTTGCTGCTGGAGTCGTCAGAAACGACTTCCTGCCGCCGCTTTCCCGAGAGAAGAATGAAAGTGGAAGGAGAGAATGAGAAGCTGAAGTTAGAAAAGTCAAACTTGTGGGTCATGCAGAGGCGAGTGGGCTGATGACGTTCAGAATAAGTTTTGCTTCGGAGTGAAAGCCGTAACAGGCGTGAGAAATCCTCGCGGCTCAGAGTTTTTGCATCCGACTGCCCGACCCAGACTCGTCACCCCGCGCAGAGGTAAATTGCGTTGTCTGTGGAGTCGGGCCCAATACGATTGTCCGGCGTGGCAGTCAGTCAGTCAGTCAGGGAGCGGAGAGAGTATTTGGGTTAGGAGGGATAATCCACTCACCCCTAAAGAGGATTGCTGAATCTCACAGGCTTTGATGAGTTGTGAGCTGGTGTTTATTTCACCTCACAAGAACGGGGCCGTTTGTGTCAGAGCCAGGGCGCTTCGGCACGAGCGCCGCCTCACAGAGGCATCATGGGTAATTGCTCCAGCGCTTAGGAAAGTGGAGGGAAAAGGGGAGTAGAGGAAGAAAGAGGATAAAGGAGTAAGAGGGGGGGAGGATGCTACGGCTGTCCTGGCTCCTTGTCTCTGCACAGATCCGGCGTTTAGACAAGATGCTGTGAGACCTTCAAACTCAGAACGCTGTAAGCGTCCACCGAAAAACCATGCATGATCAAAAATTAAAAAGGAGGCTCCTATTAAACACAAAAGGATGTTTGTTAACAAGAAGCAGGGAAAGTGTGAAAGCAGGCGATGCTCTGCACCTCTCTCTCACATTTTAATTGGCTCACTTATTTTGCTCTGAAACTCCAGGACCACCCTGCTGAGAGAGAGAGAGAGAGAGAGAGAGAGAGAGGTTTCTGTCATGCTTCCTTTCCTCTGACCTCAGGAAGCACTAACTGTGGCCTTAATGTTAAACTCCGAGCAGCTGAGATGTGGCTGCGGGTTACACGGCTAACTCTTATCCCCTGAAGGAAGGAGATTTTAATTAACGGGACACAAAGCCTTTAATAAACCTGTGGCGCAGTAAACAATGGCTGCTGTCTGCGAGACGCTCTTCAGAGACCGATCAAAAACACAAAGTCCTATCTGCTGTTCCCGGCGACAGCTCCAAATAGATTTATTCTTTTTTTTTGTCTCAGATATCAGCTCGCTGCACCAGAAATGAACTCCTTCAGATCACGTCTGCAAAACGTGTGTGCAGTGTGTATTCATTGAAAGTTGGACGGACGTCTCTCCGAGTGTTTGGGTGGTCCGTACGGTTTATGTAAGTGAATGAACCTGTGTTCAGCAGTGTGTCGGCCGTCTCCACTGACGGACTGTGGCTTCACTTTTTCCCCCTCTGAACAGAGGAGCTCTGTCAAAGGCTTCAGGTCCGACTACAAGTCGTGTACAGTCCAACAGTGTGCACGCAGGAGGACGGCGTTCAGTGAATGTTCTGCCGTCGGAGCTGCATCAGCACAGATCTATTTATAGACGAAGACATTAACACCAGCTGGGAGAGATTAAAGTTAACGAGGACGATGGTCACAGCGAGTCGTGTACCAACACACACAATGAAAGTTGGAAAGTTGTGTAACGCTCGCTTGATACAGGAAGTCGTTGATAAGAGACGAACGTCACCTGACGTGAAAAATACATCGTGGTCAGAGATGTTGCGTTTCGCAGGCCACCGATTTACAAGACTGAAACAAAAACAGCTTTAAATGAATCACTGAGCTCATTTAGATGCATCATCTGGAAACATCAGTGTCACATTTCATGGATGCTTATTCAATAATCATGCAGGTAATAAGCAATAAGCCCCCTTCTGCTCGCCTCACCTAGTCCTTCATTTCCACCTCTGAAGGAAGGGAGCCAATCATCTGCTCTCCCAAAACAATAAATAAATAAATAATAAAGGGAGAGCGAGATGCTCCTTAAAGGTGCAAAGGAAATTGCCAATGCAGTCATGGATAAAAATAAACTTTTCCCTTTTTTTTCAACTCTTTATGTTTTCTGCAGATTTATCAGCTCATTGCAACAGATCGGTTTGAGCTGCACACTTTGCAGGCTCGCTGCATGAATAAAGGCGCGCGTCAGGGGAGCTACTATTTTTACAACACCTTCCGTCCTTGCAGACAGTTATGTAAGTACGAGTAGTTTAATTTAGCAGCGTCCAAGCTTCCACTCTTCTAATTGATGGCGAGCGACAGGAGGAGAGCGTCTGCCCTCTGAAGACCGCGGCGCTGCCCTCTCCTCTTCTGCAGCTGATTGAAATATTGCTCCCCGTTCAACCACTTCACTCACTTAAGTGCTGTGTTCCTGCACAGACATGCTTGATAGCATTCAATTTACTAACTGAATGAACAGGAATAACTCAACATGGCACTGCCCACACACACACACACACACACACACACACACACACACACACACAGACGCATGCATGCATGCAGAGACGCATGCACTGTTCCTCAGCCTTTTGTCAGAGTGAGATCAATAGGTGCTTCACTTCTCTGTGATGCTGTTTCTAACTGTGAGTCTGGTGGATACAAGTGAGATATAGAGCCCACTTCAGGATGAAATGATTTTCCCAGTGAGATGTAGACAGAGTGCCTGACCCGCTCTGACAGCTCGCTTATTGAGACAAAATGCACCTTCTCGTGATGTGGCGCCCTGAGGGGGGGCCGGCAGCCTCCCTGGGCCTCAACCACTCAACTGCATGTAATCTGACTTTTATTGTAACTGGGCAATGATCGCCGCCGTTCCACCTTCTCAATGACTGTCGAGTTTCTGGCGGTGTCTAAATCTGCTGAGGAAAATTACAGAACAGACTGCGGATCAGATTGCGCCTCATTTTTGGCCCGAGGTCAGCGAAGCAAACAGCTCGAGACGCTGATTGTTGCTAACTGACAAACGTGTTCGTCAAACACTGAGGCGTAGACGCCGTTAGAAAAGTGCACCCCATAAATTACTCTCTATTTCGGGTACATGTGTTTAAGGCATAAAGAACACGTCACCTTGACTCCCACATAACAAACATCCACTCAGACTCTTCTTGTGTCAGATGCTAGCAGATTTGACATCGGCTTTGTCCCGTCTTTGCCGAGGACAGAGTCAGATTTGAATTCTCTGTGACATGAGACAGACTGTTCTGGAGAGAAATGTCCTTTTCTTAAAGAGAATAAAAGATGTTACACGTTCAGACTTCCTTTATCAAAATCAAGCGTCGGGATCTCCGGCTGGTTTTAGCAGGATCATTTGGCTCCGCTCGGTGATGGACGCTTCCAAACAGCTCTGTACGTTTTTAATCAGCCAAATTTAACAATATCTTCATTGAGCTATAATTGAGTGTGTGCGTGCACATTGACTTAAATTATACTAAACCGTGTAATTCCCAGAATAAGACTGTTTACATGATGTTTGGTGTAAAACATCACAGTGCGCTCGGTGTGCCTGCTGCACAGCAAAGACAACATAAAAAACATAAAGAGGAGAAAAAAAGGAAACTGGCTCTCAAACAGGAAGAGGCGGCGAATGAAAGAGCCGTCACATAAAGCAGGTTCGTCGCCCTCCGACACATCACGACGATTTACTTCATAGCACATTAGAGCTGCCGTGATCTACTGTTGTTTTACATTAAAAATACCAAATATAACAGGACAACATAAACAGCATGGCGGCTTTAGAGGAAGAGTGTCTGAAGGATCCTGTTTGCTATCAGACTTTTAGTTTTACAATCTGAGGGAGAAAGAAAAGAACTTTTACTTAATGTACTTTGAGTGTGATCGCCTCCTTGGGTTACTTTATAGGCTGCAGGCGCTGCCACTTCATCAATAATAAACCCCCCCTTGATATATTTAAATGAAGAGTCTATAGGTTTTAAAATAACACTGACTTCTCGTCGCCCTTCCACGCAGGAGGATGAAGCGTATCTCACAGCAGAGAAGAATAGACGCTGCCTCCTTTGTTTTCCTGAGCTGATGCTGGAGTGGAGCCTGGTCTTGATCCAGCTCATTAAAACCCAGTTAATGTTTGTGCTGATGGCTCCACAGAGAGACACGTCGGTGCTGTTCTGCCTCTGAAGGAACGTCAGCTCAAAGCCTCCATGGCTCACAGACAACTCCGACGCTCCGCTCTCTGTAGGGATATCTTTAATTCACACACACACACATTCCCAATTTAATAATGTCAGAGTGGAAAGCCTTTTTATTGCATGCAGAATAATATTATGAGGATGAGTGTGTACCCGGGTGTGTGTCCGTGTTTGTGTGTATGGGAGAGACGTTGTTTTTGTTTGGTGTTGTTGACAGGAAGACGACATCTGAAACTTAGGAATTCGATTTGTTTTAAAGAAGGAAAAAAACAAAACGTCTGTTTCATATTCAGAAGTCGTGTCGTCTCCCCTCCCACTCCGCTGTAATGACTGTTTTCTTACATTTGTGTTCAATCATCTGTCAGGCTTCACACACACACACACACACACACACACACACACACCCTTGCTACATGTGATTAAAGACACACACACAAACACAAAGGAGGTGTGCAAGCCTCAGACGCTGTATTTCTGTTTCATTATGAGAGTACATATGACATTTCTCTGAGAGGTGCTGCATGAATTCAAAGTGAGAGCTCGGGGAAAATGGATTCTGCCACCGCGTTTGTTGTTATTGTAGCAGCAGCAGCAGCAGCTGTGTGCGACCTGTGTGAGTGTTAAGGTCAGATAAGCAGCCTTTGTGTGAGGCGGGATATCAAGGTCGGTGAGCGGAGAGCCGCAGGCTGACATCTGCTCACATTAGTCTTTAAAATGTGACCTTTTTATTCAGTGTTAACATGAACTTGTTGACTTTTATTCTCCGGCGAACGCGGCGCTCATTATTTCTGCTCGATTGTGTCGCTCATTACAAATTCACATCACCTATGTCATCATTTCCTGGATATTTCCAGAACAAATGGCAGCTTTTAACCTGAGTGTCTCCCCCCCCCCCCCTCCCCCCTCCCTCCGTGTGCAGGTGTAAAGGAGCGTCTCACTATGGGCTCTCGGCGGACAGGAAGCGACGCTCGCAGGAGGGCGAGTGCACCGACAGCACGTCAGAACTCACCATCGCCACGCTGCCCAACGACGGCCCGACCTCTGCCGCCGTGGCCCTCCTGTCGGACGAGCCGGGCCTGGTCAACCCCGCCTTCGACCCCAGCATGGAGGACAACAGCCAGTCGGGCAGCACGACCAGCCTGGCCGCCCGCAGCAGCACTAAAAAGAGTGAGTGTGACAAAGATGTGTGTGTGTGTGAGTGTGTGTGTGTGTGTGTGTGTGTGTGTGTGTGTGTGGTGACTTTCAGTCCTGTGTGCTGTGCTCATGTGTGCAGAAGCAGATGGAGAATAACACACACATTCTCTGTCATTTTGCTCAAGTACAACTTCACATATTTACGTAAGCAACATCTGGAGTTAGATTAAAAGTGCTGTTTTTACTTTTACAAAAAAACGAAAAGTAAAGTTAAGTCAAAGCGTCCCTCTTAAAGTCATCTCTACCACCTTACTGAATATCGGGACACATTTGATGTAGTTATTAAACAGGAAAGAGTGAACCATCACTCTTGTTTCTCTCTGCTCTGAATCAGCTGCTCGTTGTCGGCCATGTTGGCGCCTTTACTTTCGTCACATCTTTAACTTGTTTTCTTCATGTCACTTCTTGCCTGTGTGATAAGCACTAATTAACATCATGCAAAGTTGTCCTCTACGGGAGCCCAAAGAGGACATTGCATCTGTACTTGACTCTGTTTTTTTCCCTTTGATAACATTTCGTTTGTTTTTACCAAGAGAACGACAGAAGTTAACTTACATGTTTGGCTGTTTGCTTTCGCAAAGGTCGGGGCCTTCTGTAGGTTTATTAACTTTTTACATTGGTGATGTGCAAAAATGCAACAGAAGTAAAATAGAACTAAAGCAGCACGCGAGGAGGAAGAACACACTAATGATGAAGTGTAGGTGGGAAAAATCAATTTAGGCTCAGAAATGAAGTATTTTTTCAGGACTTCCCTCCTCTGACTATTAGTGATGTGCTGACTAGCAGCATATAACCAGGGGCTAATTCCACCTTTTAATGCAGTCTTTGTTCTCCCTAATGCTCTCTGACAGAAATCCTCTGAGTGAATCAACTGTATTACCTTGTTTTAACACCAATCTATAAACCCTGTGTGTGAAAACAGTGGAGAACAAACCGGGAGAGAAAGTCAGTGAGAGAGAGCGGGGCCGTTCTACAGTCAAGGAGAAATGGAAGGAGAGGGAGGTTAAATATAGCCGAGGCTGCTGTGTGTTGATGCCCCTCCTTCTCCATCCTCTTCTCCCACCTGTGTAACCAGGAAGCAGTCACGAGTGTCCCCCCCCCCCCCCAATAGCGTGAGCACGCAGGCGATGGGGACACCAAATGACGCTGCACCAGCACTTTGGGCCCAGTCGGCTAAGCGCCCACCACCACCACAAGCGCCACTACTGCTGAACAAGCTGTCAGCTCCAGAAGCGGCTGGCGCTTTTAAAGAATAATGTGGCTGTCAGGAGGCCTTGCAGCCCGCAGAGGGAGGGGGGAGGAAGGGGGGGGGGGGGGGGGGAGGTGTGCTGCAGAGGCTCACTGTATCCTGCACAGTGCAGCCGGACTTCGAGGCTGCTGCTCAAACATGTCCCCCGTCTTCTCAGTAAAGTTGCAGAAACCGTCGCTCTGGGATGGTCTCTCTTTTAGAGTCCATGTCGCGTTACATCACGGCTGTCGTTATGCAACCATGCAACTACACTCAGCAAGGAGTGGAATTATTAATTAAAGTTGAAAGCTCCTCCACCCACAAAAAAAAAAAAAAAAAGCTTTACTTGAGCTTATTTTAAGTAGCTCTACAAATAAACCTCACAAGAATAGGATGGACGAGAGTAAAAAGTGTGTTGACATATAGAGTGGTGTGATACAGTGCAGAGGGCTGCAGGAAATGACTGAACAAAGTTGTCAAGCAACAACACTTAAAACATTGATTCAGCATGTTCCTTAAAGGTTCCCTGTGTTTCAGTGAAAACAAAGTTGTTTACATCGGGTATTTCAGTTCTAACAAAAGCACATCCACATAAAACAGGACAGTGTTTACAGGAGCATACTGTCCATACTGCAGCAATAACATGACCCAAACCACATTTAGTACCTCGTCTTTCATCCATGTCAAAGCGAACTCCAGTGTTTCCACAATCAGCCACAGAAGCTTGTTGGCTCATGGAGCCTGACACACAGTTACTCCAATGCATTCAAAACAGCACTTATTACATTGGAGACATAAAGTTTGGTTCCTCTGCAGATTCCCTGAAACTGGAGGCATGAAGTTTGAAGAGCGTTATAGCACTTGTTTTTATGCGTCTGATGAATGTGCTGTAGTCAAATGGTGAAAGTGGAAAGACCTCGTCCCTGCTCACTGAGGCGCTTCAGAAGGGGCCACATGTTTGTATGGTGTGTATTGTGAGAGAAGCCACATCCTCAGCCTAATACATCTAAATGTATGTGCAGCACCACGGCTTTAAGACCATAATTAGAAGACAACAAGCCAGAAAAAAACGAAAAGAACAATTTCAAACAAAATATCCGACTCTGATAAACAGAGATCAGGTGAAGAATCTGCCACATGTCCTGGAGAACATGCGTGACTTTGGGCATTATACAAAACAGAGTCAAAACTCTACATGTGTTTATTATTCAAAATGAATCTGCTGGATGAAACAGACAACACATCAAAACATCAACACAGATCTCAAACATCCACTGAGGAGGCGGAGGCCTCTGATTGGCTGTGAGGGGGCAGATTCAGACATGTCTGGGCATGTTGAGGGTGAAGTGTACTATAAAAGGCCTCTTCCTTTCTGTCCCCCTTTCTTCTGCACAGTCAGGAACTTTGACCGATCTTCAGTGAGGAGCCGATCCTTCAGGAGGTTGAACCGGGCATTCAGCGTGTTGCGGCGGACCAAAAGCGGCAACGCAGTCAGCAACGAGACGTCCGAGGAGAGGGACAATGCGAGGAATTCCAGCGTGCCACCGGAAGGTATGCATCCGAGCTGGCATGTGCTTCCTATAGTGGGTGTACTTTGTGCATTCAGTGGCGTGTCTCAGTTGTGTGATGCCACTGCTTCCTGATGCACTTCCTGATCCCCTGAGGAGGGTCAACGTGTGTGCGTGTGACCAACAATGTGTCTGGGTGTGATGTTCCCTCAGCTGGGAGCACACAGTGTAACAGAAGCATATGTTGCTTTTAATAATTCAGCTACCGATTGCATAAGTCCATCGGTGCAGCGCTGGAGACGGATCAAGGAGGGAGAGAGAGGCAGCCTCAGACGGGATACTGGAGGTCACCGGAGATGTGGATGACGATGATGTCCTTTATCTCTCCTCCACCTCCAGGTCTTTATCCCGTCCTTTTTGTTGACCTCCATCCCAGCTGGGGGTCATCAGGTTTGCACCAACTTGATGGAGAAGTCCCCAGAGAGAGCAGAACTGTTGGACCTTTAAGACGTTCTGTAGTAAAAGAAGTATTTAATGTACAAAATCTACAGCCAGACTCTGGTTGTAGGACAAAAGAAGATTGTCAGTCACGAGGAGAGCGATCCTTAGAAGAACTGCAGAGTGATGGGAGAAGAGAAGGAATGCTGTATTGCGTAAGAATGAAGGATGACAAATGATCAGGGACTAGATTATTCACTGACTGACAGAACAGATTAAATATTCATTGGCTGCCACTGGAGAGACAAAGATGGAGGGAGAGGATGAAGAACAAACGCAGGGAAGAGCGGATACAGAGAAAGACAACCCGAGATAAGGAAACAAATAAATAAGTTGTGAAGTCCCCACGGACTGAGGAGAGAGAGAGAGGATGAAAGAAGAGAGACAAACACCGACAGGCAGGTTGAAAGAGAGTGTGATGGGGAGAAAGAAGGGTTACATAACAGCTGCAGGTCCCTGTGTTAATGTGGTCTCCACCCTGGAAGCAATCTGCTGCGATAACGACAAAATATTGACTTTGGAAAGGAGAAAGTGCAGCGTGAGTAGAACGAACGGTCGAGGTTACGGAGCAGAGACAGCCGACTGAGGGAGAGAGAAGTAGAAGAAAAAAACGATGAGGAATATATCTTCTCTGTCATTTAATGGTCAGGGCTGTTGGCCAAGATGGCCACAAAAAGATCCCCACCCACCGCCAAATGGTCCAATCCAGGATATGTCATTCTGCTGTGTGGTGTAATTCACAACCAGGAAATGAAGGGAGGGGAGTTTAGAATGAGATAAAACCAGCACACAAGCATATATCTCTGATTCATTTAACTGTGGGAAAATTAGATTTTGTCCATTTAAATCCTTTAATTTGGATGTTTATTGTTGTATATACTGCTTCAAATAGTTGTTTCTAATAGAGGTGGGACTTTAATGTTAATTACGATTAATTAATTACAAGAAAATAACGCATACATTTTTTTAAACGTATTTAATCACAGTTTGCCTCATAAACAGCACAGAACTGTTTGTCATTGCTATGTGCTAGCTTAGCGCTAGCTTTGTGCTAGCTTCGTGCTAGCTTAGCGTTAGCGCTAGCTTAGCGTTAGCGCTAGCTTTGTGCTAGCTTCCCCACAAATACAAACAAGAAGCATTTGCAGCCTAAACTCGACTAAATGACTGACTTCAGGACCTAAATTAGTAATTCATCATCTGATAAACTTATAAATTCACTTTCTAAATTGATCGTTCTGGACTGTAGACCACTAATAGTGGTAGAAGATAAGGGGTTAGAAAATGTGCTACAGTTAGCAACGTGTGATCCAACTTTCCAGCTGCTGAGCAGAAAAACTATTTCAAACAAGCTCCAACAGCTTTATGAAACTGAGAAGCAAATAACACTGCATGCATTGTATTCATTCATCCACCAAAATCCATTTAGACTGAGAAGTGTTGCTGTTTAGGGCAAATATTGTGACGCACTTAAAATGTGATTAATTAATTAGAAAGCCCTGAGTTAATTAGTTAAACATTTTTAATCAAGTCCAGCCCCTTGTTTCTAAGAGTGAAGACATTTGTGTATATTTTCAGAAATTATACTTTGATGGTGCCCGTTGATTTCCTTCAGTACTGTGGCGAACAAAGAGTTTAGTTCTCACAAGACGAACAGATTTCTTTGCGTTTTGTGATCCAAGCTAAGTTTGTGCACATTCGAGCTCCCAACACGAGTAACCCTGTGGAAATCTGAAATTGAGGGTTTTCCCAAGCATAGTTGTTACAGATGTATGTGACTAATGATACAAACATTGAGTGGGTTGATCAGCCAAGTGAATTTTCCCTCTTGGCTTGTACAAGTTTGTTTTAGTAACCTGAGGGAGTAGAGACAGCTGGTTTCACTGCTCGCCCTCGCTCCACCACGTCTACCTCTCTCTCTCTCTCTCCCACTTCCTCTTCTGTTTTATTTGGCACCATGTCCGATTTTTTTTTAATGTTTTACAGTAAATTAAGAGCCAAACTCAGCCTTCTTTTTTTTTCATTCTCCCTCAGTGCTGACTCTCCCTCAGCTGCATCACCTGATCCCTGACGGCGAACTCACCAGTATAAAGATCACACGGGTTGATCCCTCGGACCCGCTCGCCATCAGCATCGTCGGTGGCAATGAGACCCCGTTGGTGCGCATCCTCATCCAGGACATCTACAGAGAAGGGGTCATCGCTCGGGACGGTCGCCTGCTGCCTGGCGACATGATCCTGAAGGTATCACAGAGCAGATTGGTTCCACTAATCAGAAAGAAGGGATCAAAGCTGAAACGTCTCCGTGTAAAGCTGCTTGAGTCACAAATCCATAAAACCCTCCTAACTACAGTATGTGATGTAAAGTCTTCAGAAACTGGATATTTGATCTGGCACTTGATCAAATTTAATCAAAGAATTGTGTGACCCAGTTTTTAGTCACTTGTTGAAATGTAGATTCCTGCAACAAACACTGAATGTCCTCTGCACAATTGTGTGCAGAGCCAAAAAGATGCAAATCAAAACATCACCCACACCGCCACAGAATTTGAATGTGCAAAAAAAGGAGCTTTTTTTTGTTTGTTTTTCTTGTAGTTAAACAAGTTTAAAGTTTACTTCCATTCTGTTAAGTGAATGCTGTTTATTATTATTATTAGAAGAAGAAGAAGAAGAATGCCTTTATTGTCATTATACAAATTGTACAATGAGATGACTTGGCTTCACCTTAAAGTGCACACAGCTAAGAACAAAAAAACAACAACAACAACAACAAGCGTATGGGTCAAAAAGAAAAACAAGTGACCCTCGTTAAGGGAAGGTGGGATATGTGTGGTAGGACTCCTTACAGTTTGCAGCATACTAAATTTAAATAGATAAACAGACATCAGATTTCTTATTGCACAGTACGAGATATCAGGTCTATAGTAGCGTGTCAAATATAAATAGTGCATTGTAACTATTTTCACAGATGTAGTTTTAGGAGTATATAAAATTTAGAAATATAAATGTCACAGTATGAAATGTAATTTTTGCAATATATAAAATATAGAATATAAATATTTGCACAGTATAGAATGTATTTAGCGGTAAATAGAATATAAAAATAATAATAAAAAATATATATTTACACAGTATGAAAGTGATTTAAGCAGGATATAAAATATAAAAAACATATAGATATTGCACAGTATGGATGTGATTTTAGAAGTATATGAGATATAAAAACCAATAAATATTGCACTGTATGGAAAGTAGTTTTAGCAGGAATATAAAAAAAAGAAATATTTTCACAGTATGAAAAATCTAGAACTACAACAGAATATACGATATAAATATAAATATTTCACAGAATGAAATGTAAACTGTAGCAGAGATATAATAAATATAGCACTGCATGAAGTAAACTATAGTGGAAAAATATACAATAAGTATTGCACAGTGTGGGGTAAATTTATTATAATTTATTATAACCTTTATTGAACCAGGAAGAGAAACTCATTGAGATTAAAAATGTGTTTTTCAAAGTGTCCTGGACATGACGAGCAGCAACACAAGAGCAGACAACGAGCAGCCAAACATAGAAATACAAAAATACATCAAATACATTACAAATAAATTATTGGGCAAATGAAAGACACAGAATCAGAATCTTCCTTAAACATAAAGATGTATAAATGAGACTCAGCGATGTGCCGTCCTTTTAAAGCGCTCCTCTCTCGCTCTCTCAGGTGAACGGCATCGACATCAGTAATGTCCCGCACTGCTTCGCTGTGGCGACCCTCAAACAGCCCTGCCAGCTCCTCCGGCTCACCGTGCTCAGAGAACAGCGCCATCGCTACCGCTCGCACTCGCATGGCCACCTGCACGGCCACGGCCACCTGCACGGCCACGACGTCGCCGGCGGCGGTCACCTGTCTCACGGCCTGCCGCACCTTCCCTTGAGGGACGACAGCATCCACGTGGTGCTGAATAAAAGTGCCCCGGACGAGCAGCTGGGGATCAAGCTGGTGAGGCGGCCGGAGGAGCACGGCGTGTTCATCTTCCACCTGCTGGAAGGCGGCCTGGCAGCGCGGGACGGACAGCTGTGTGTCGGTGACCGCGTGCTCGCCATCAACGGGCACGATCTCCGTTATGGAGCTCCAGAACACGCGGCTCTGCTCATCCAGGTCAGCTGAGAGGTCTTAAATAAATCGATGAAACTAAGGCGTCGTGTTTATTTGTTTGGGGAAGTTTCCGATCTGTGGGAGTCTAATGAGTCCTCATGTTGCAGACCGTAAACGACCGGTCTGGTCTGACTCTGTCCCCCCTGAGGTATTAAAGATAATTGTGGTGATTCAGGCTAATTGTGTTGTGTTGTGTTGTCGTGTCTGCACTCGCTGCAGTTAATAGTATGTAATTGTGGTGATTCCCTGATGGACAGCATGTGGCTGCCTCTGGTTCCTGGTTGATGCCAGTCTATGGTGGCGTGTTTGCGGTTAATTGTGGTTAATTGCAGTGTTTGTGCGGCTGGCTGTGCAGGGTCTCTGGGACTGGAGTTCCTGTCTGAGCGGCTCTCGAGGGTCTCCGTGGAGCCAGCATGGCCTCTCAGAGCAGCCACTCTCTGTCAGAGATTAAGAACTGGCAGGGCAGAAATTAAATTAGTCCAAGTAAAGCAATAATGGGCCAGACTGGCTAATTCAGGAGTCAGCTGTGTGCAGCGGAGACCTGCAGAAATCCCAGGGGGGGGGCAGCCAGCCAGTCAGTCTGTGTGTCTGATGGACTACTTTGCATATGAATCTGTGAATGAGAGTGAGTGGACTGGCAAGTTAGGAGGAGACTTACAAACTCAGAGAACAGATCCAGGTGGAGGTTTGCTGCCTTCTCACATCGATGACACGATTGATGAATTTAAATTTTATCCCAAAATGAATTTTTAACTGATTCAAAAATACAAATAAAGACATGAGAATATATTTTTGCCTTCAAACACAACTCTGGATGTGAAAGAAGTTTTATATCTGATGCTTAAAGAACAAACAAACCTCTGGATGCTTTGAGCTGGACTATAGTTATGTTTTTGGCTTTTCCATAACAATGAAACAACATGGCGGCTGTTAGCGTGCGCTAACAGATGGAGGGGCTACATTTGATTGTTTTTTCTACAGACTGTACCTTTAAGTGTAATGATAGTTTCTTACATGTCTTGTGTTATTCAAAGGTGCTCATAGTTGGATTTTCTCACCATTCACAAAGTCCATGCTAACTGTTTGTCCTGCTACGCTACGCTAACCAGTTAGCTTTCCTGCAGTCTGGAATGTAAAAGACAAACTTCTTCTGAGTATAACAAACATAAAAATACGAAGCAAGTATCGACAGCTTCTATCATCTCTTCATGTTTTCCAGGCGAGTGAGGAGGGAGTGCACTTCATCGTGTCTCGTCAGATCTGCCTGCCCACCCCAGACATCCTCCAAGAGGCTCCATGGGGCATGGACGGTCCCCCACCGTATTCCCCCGTGGACATCGAGCAAACACTCCTGGTGAGCAGCAAATACAGACGCAAACAGCAGCCGGCTCACAGACGAGCTTTATTCCTCTGTCTCCCCCGTCCCGTGATAAATATTCTCTTTCAGGTGCAAATGATCCGTGGAGGTATTATTCCCCCATCAAAGCCGAGCGTGTCATTCTGGCAGTGCAGCTGGAGGGGAACTTTTCTCCTCTTCAGAGACGCGCTGCATCCAAATCAGCAGTGCACACATCCAATTTTTTTTATTTTTTTTTTTACCAAACAGAAAGCAGACACTCACCTCGCAGGATTAAGATTATCCTCCTCCATCCTCTGCTGACAGATTTTCTCGTTTCCTTCCTGCAGCTGGTGGCGTATCCCGTTCTTAAAAGTAGAGATGTCATTTGACGGACACAACTCACATTATGGTGGCCTTCACATGCAAACACTAGTTCATGATATTTTATGTAAGGTTGTTAGTAACCTAGTGTTTGTTGAAGTTTTAGAGAAAAAGACAGCCTCATGCTTTATATTCCCTCTGGACTTCCTTACATCTAGATGACTTTATTTTCGGCTTTGACAGAATGGATGAGATTTGACGAGGTTGCACAGGAAGTAAATAAAACCTTTATGAGCACCTTTAGATGAGGGATAAGCTTTTATGTTGTTACGTTGTCTGGTAGGTCTCTTTTCTTTTATTTCACACAAAGGGCAAATATTTCATTCTTTAAAAAAAAAACAACCTTCAGATCTGATGTTTTCTATTGGTCCATCATTGTTCTGTGTGTTCACCAACCTTCACACCGAATCCTAAACGAGAAGGAATAAATCAATTCCCTCAAATGAAAAGAATCTTGTTTTAAATAAATGTGGACTGAATGTGGTTTATCCTGGCTGCTTGGGAGAGTGTGTGCATGTGTGTGTGTGTGCATGTGTGTGCATGTGTGTGTGTGTGTAGACAGTATTTATGCAGCTATAGTGCGTGCTGTGCCCCGGGGTCAGTCACGTGACGGCGAGCGATCTCCTCGCGTATGTGAATCGCAGCACTTTAGCGACGCAGTAGAAACAACATCCCATCAAACCTCCATGTGTTGGTCATTAAAGCTTTACTCTGCAGCGCCGTCCCCCGTCTGACACACAAACACGGCCGCCATAAATATAATCCGATTGGCTTTATCCCACACACAGACTCGCTCAGCCAACCAAATCACACATCATCATGACGTCCGTGAATAAATCACCTCTGAACATCCCACGTGCACATGCAATGAAGACGCACCGTCCTAATCACCATCCTATATTATAAATCACACATTATGCTAATGAGGTCGTTCATTAATGACCACCGATGTCTGTGTCAGAGGACTGATGCTCCCACAGCTCAGCGTGTGAATCCTCCTGCGCTGTCATCGAGCCAGCTATCACCCCCCCCCCCCCCCCCCCCCAGAAAACAGACTTTATTAATATGCAAATGTCTCCTCCTGATCTAATTAGATTACGTGGCGTATATAAGGTGCCCTTGGTGTCACAATTAAGTTCATATCATGTTCGGTCCTGAGTAATTGTGTTTATCAAAGTGTGGATACACAATCAAAGACAGCGTGATTATATGTGACCTTTTATATCCACCACGGCTGCATAGAATCACAAGAACTTCAAAATCCTTTTAATGTTCTTTCCCATTTTTAGAGACGCTTGATAACAGTGGCCTCTGGATGTATAGATCATCTGTAGACACAGGATGTCAGGAGGGAAGCTATGATGAATCACAGCATCGATGACCGAGCGATGAAGAGTGTAAAATGTAACCGCTGGATTTCAGACAGATTAAATGAAAGTACATTACATTTCGGGGTCGCCGGTGGCGCAGCGGCAGTCCCATGTATTGAGGCTCAGTCGTCACGTGGGCGGCCCGGGTTCGCGTCCAGCCTGTGGCCCATTTCCCGCATGTCTCTCCCCACTCTCCCTCCCTGATTTCTGACTCTGTCCACTTTCTTCCCTCTATAATAAAGGCCAAAAATAAATCTTTAATAAAAAAAAATAAAAGAAAGTTCATTACGTTTGTTAGCTTAACGCTCAGTTTTGACCAAACTACTTTACTGCACGGTCCTAACATCTCCAACATCTGTGCTGCTCTCCAGATGTGCACCACACGCGGTGAAACTCACTCTGCATGAACTGTGTGTGTCCTTCAGGACGCCTGTCAGAAGCCGGCGTGCTACGAGAAGACGGTGACTCTGACCAAGGAGCCGTACGACTCGCTGGGCATGACGGTAGCCGGAGGGATGTCCAGCCGAGGGTGGGACCTGCCCATTTACGTGACAAACGTCGACTCTGACGGAGTGGTGGGACAGGAGGGCTCCATCCGGAAAGGTATTAACGAACGAGCTCCGACAGATGTCTCTCCATCCATCACTCACCTGTAAACTCCATTTTCTAATTGTTTGAACGTTGCTCATGTAGTTACTCACGACGTCACGTTCAGCGCTTTGTGCAGATAATTACTCGTTTACAGGATGGAGTATTTGTTCTGTGAGGCTGGCAGACTGTCGGGGGGGATGATGCATACTTTGTATTTAAAGAAGAGGATGAGTGATGAACACTTAGGATTCATGTTTCATTATGAAGTTTATCCAAGCAGCAAAAAAAAAAAAAAAAAACTCAGCGGTTCAGCGCTCCACAAATTGGCTCTAAAAGATGCAAAGAAGCAGGAGCAGAGAAGATCTCAGGACTCGTTGTGGAGCGGCTTGATTATTCTGCTCCGTGGAATCAGTCAGCTCTGAAATAGAGCTGCAGCCTCTGGAGTCTGGAAAGAAGGGAGACGTTTATCATCCTAACCACAGATTCCAGCAGATCCATCATATAACATGAACATATTACGGCCTGTTATCAGACTCGATGGCCCCTCCTTCAGGATCCGTGTATGAGAGCAAGCTGCAGCAAACAGACGTAAAATCAAGTCTGTCCTGTGCACAGTTCAAGGTGTGCACATGGCTGAATTCATGCAGGACACAGAGGCAGCAGCTGTGTGTGTGTGTGTGTGTGTGTGTGTGTGTGTGTGAACCCTGTTTTCTTTATTGTGATTGACTGCTCATTTGCATATCTGTGCAGAGCAAACGTGTCCTTTGAGCTGCTCTCTAGCAGGCTGGACCGTGCTGTCTGTTTCTCTTTGCAGCACTTTCATCATTAGGAGGCTTTTTAAAGCGCAGGTGGCTCCTGGTTTCCATCCTTTGTGTCGTCGCAGGGAGCTTTTTGCATATTAATCAGGCGGATGATGAGCCCCTGCCTTGTGAGGTCTTTTGAAAAAAAAAAAAAAAAAGATTTAATGAGGGCAGAAACCCTGCGCCGAGGCTGAGGGCTGATCTGTGCTGTCCCCTTCCGCCCCCCGCAGGTGACATCTTGCTAAACGTAAACGGCGTGGACCTGACGGGGGTGACGCGGAGCGAGGCCGTGGCAAACCTGAAGAACACCTCGTCTCCCGTTGTGCTCAAGGTCCTGGAAATGCGTCCTCCCGACGAGAGCCTGCAGGACTGCGCGCTGCCCCCCTGTCTCGCACCCTCACCCACAGACAGCACCAAGAGCCCGCTCCCCAACGACGACTACTCCCCGCTGTGGGTGTCATGGCTGCAGCTCCCCAGGTCAGTCCGCATGAGCCCAAGTATTTCTGAGCCTGTCATAATCTATCGCCCGACACTGGACCCTCTGACCTGTGCAAGCTGGTGCCAGCTGGAGAGAGAGAGAGAGAGAGAGGGAGAGAGAGCGAGAGAGAGAGAGAGAGAGAGAGAGAGAGAGAGAGAGAGAGAGAGAGAGAGAGAGAGAGAGCGAGAGAGAGAGAGAGAGCTCATTATACTTCCAAACTTACTTTTCTGCTTAAATATTCACTGCTGTTTTATCAGTGAATATTGAATGTATTTTATTTATCAGGAAACAATGAATGCTTTTTTGCTTAAAGTGAAATAAAAATAGGGGCCATAACTGAGTCCTGATCCACTATGGGACTGCGGTCCAGTCCACTTTAAAGGATTTGGTCTATCTCTGTGAGACCGATATGGAAGCCAGACTCTTTTACCTCCTGGGAGGGAAAGTGGCCCCGTTCGCACGGTGTCTATGACTTCACGTTGCAGTGGAGAGATTAAGGTTTCTAATCTCTGTCTCTTGGCTGCTGCAGGCATCTGTACTGCTGCAAAGACATCGTCCTGCGGCGGAGCACCTCGGGCAGCCTGGGCTTCAGCATCGTGGGAGGTCAAGAGGAGGTCAACTGCAATCAATCCTTTTTTATCCGCTCCATCGTGGAGGGGACGCCGGCGTACAACGACGGGCGGATCAGGTATTCACACTGAGTTTATCTCTTGTTGCTGCAGAGCAGAGATACGCCAGGCGGAGAGATCCTTTTAATATCCTCAAAATCATTTATTAAAGTGCTACAAGGAGCGGATGATGAATGACAAACATCTGCTGGTTAAAGTTTCTGAAATGAAATGATTTGCTGATCATGTTGGAGAGAAAAGAGGATTTTAAACTGTGTGTTTTTAAGATGCATAAAGTGACATCAGACCACAAAAAAAAAAAAAAGCAGGTTTTTTTTCTCAGAGGAGTTCAAGCTGGAGGACATCTCAGTCCTGTTCAGCTACAGCGGGACCTGAAATGAAAGATACTGTCCTTGGCTAATGCAGACACAAAGTTTTCTGTTGGATGAAAGGACGACTTGTTTAAAGTCCACTAACATCATCTTTAACAAGTCACTGTTTTTATGTCATTATATAACAAACACTTTCTGAAAGGTCAGGGTTTGTGACTTTTATCGTTTTGTTTATAAAAAGTCTTTTAAGATTTTTAATTTGACAAACGAATAGACTGCAGATGTAAACAGCTCCAATCCATCAAATGGCAGCATGTATGTTTTTTTAAATATTTTTTCAACCCTTATTGAGCGAGAGGTGGATCGTGTAGGAAATCAGGGAGCGAGAGGGGAATGCAGGAAAGGGCCTCAGGTTGGGGTCGAACCCAGGCCGCCCACGTGAGGACAATAGCCTCCATACATCGTGACGCGAGCGCCACCACTGCGCTACAGGCGTCCCCACAACATTTATGTTTAATACTGTAAATGTTCCCTTCATAAATAACAGTTAAAGTTGCAGCTATGAGAAATTGCGACGAGCACGTTTTGCAGCTTTCTGCATGAAAAGGTCTAAACCTTCTTTGCAGTCATCCTGAGTGTGGGCGAGGGAGAGGAGGGGTCTCAGCGGGCTGCTGCAGCGAAGCCTAAAGCTTCTGCACATTGGGAGGCTCCACCCACATTTGTTAATTTTGATAATGTAAAAGCAATCTAAATCGTGTTGCATCAATCACTATAGGCTGAGCGAGTCCGTGTTGGAGACAGATGGTCCAAAGAGATCTGCACAGCTGGACAGAGATTGTGAATTTGATGTTTCTTTGTAACACAGCCGAATGTTGTCCTGTCTCAAGTGTCTCTTCTGGTCCCTCTGCAGGTGTGGGGACATTTTGCTGGAGGTGAATGGGAAGAGCACATGGGGGATGACTCACACAGCGCTGGTCCGCCTGCTGAAGGAGCTTCGGGGCAGGATCACTCTCACCATTGTGTCGTGGCCGGGCAGCCTGATGTAGCTCTGAACCCGACAGCATGGACCAACAAATGTGGGAGGCGGAGCTTCAGACTGGCGTACCCTCCCCTCAGCCTGCTGTGTGGGAGGAGCTTAGATTAGAGCTGTGCGTGTTTGGATTTCTCCCTTCTGATGGACGGCCGAGACTTTGCTGAGTGTGGAGAAGGACAAACTTCAGACTGGGTTTTTTTTTTTTGAAACCAGAGATGAACCTGGCCCTCCGAGGACCGACACAGAACGGGGGAGGATCCAGGACTGAGCCACTTCAGACTTGAGATGTCAAGAGGACACGTCGTTGTCTGGGCGTGGCACCCAGAGGTGGGGTGGGCGGAGCCAGAGGAGACACAATACGTTGCCAATTCCAGTAGTTAAATATTATGGTATGCATTAAGTTGGACTCACATTTCTTTACTGTAAATGTTGGGTGTTTAAAAAAAGAACAAAAAAAAAAAAAAAAAAAGGTTCTGATCCAAGCACTTGTGATACGTTTCTTCTGTTTGTTTGTGGTTCGGCTCCATCCTGTTTGTACTGACAGTGGTTGTCATCTTCATCCGTTAACCTGACGACACGTTGCCAAGTAGAAGTCTGTGTTGAGGTTTTTTTTTTTTTCTCTGATTTTAGAGCTAAATTATCAAACCACTGGCAATAAAACAAATATATTAAAAAGGAAAATAAAGGATCAGTGTGTTCATAAGGTGTAAAAAAAAAATATATTTAATTAGGTGAAATTGTGGAGGCCTTACTCATTTTCTTACTTTTAAGAAAAAATACTGACTTGGTTTGTGTGTGGGCGGTCTGGTTCTGTGTGTCACGCTTCGGCCTGTGTAGTATACCTGACGATACATTTGGTTAAATGATCAATAAAGTCATTGGAAAAAGAGACTGGTGTGAGAACACTCCTGCTTTAAAAGCAAACAGAAACACGTCTGACGCAATGAAAACATCAAATCATCTTGATGTCAGCGAGCTGCCGCGGGGCAGCGCTGCTCATTAAGTGGATCAGAGTCAGTCAGACTTTCATTTCCTCCCGGGGTCGGCGCACGCCGTCACGCCGCCGCCTTCTTCTTTCTTCTTCTGCATTTTTTGTGTTTGTGGCTCCTTTTCGTGTCTCCGTCCTTCTCCTTCATCCTGCTGCTGCTGAAACACAGATCACACTGACGTCACACCTCTGTTGTCTTCTTTTCAATCCTTCTATGACGAGTGTGTGTGTGTGTGTGTGTGTGTGTGTGTGTGTGAGACCTGTGTGATGATGCGTCCTGCTCAGCTCTGCAGCTCTTCTTGTCTTCTCTTCCTTCACTGCTTCTCTCGTGTCCTTGCTTTGTTGGCTCCCAGTGTCTCTGCTGCTCCTTCCTGCTGTAATAAAAAAAAGCATCGAGTGCGTTTTGAAACTGGATGATTTTTTTTTTTAAATTCAAAGTTAATGCAGAAGAAGGCAGAGTGCATTGGCCCACAGGAACGATACTGCTGCCGCTTTCTTTCCTCTCCGCTGGGACCGAGATAAGTCAGAGCTCGAGGGAGCAGATCCAGGAACCACGGGGCCTTCTGCTTGCCTTGGCTGAGCCTCCGCAGACTTTGAGTAACAAAGAGTCCGGCACCAGCGGCTCAGAGAGACCTTTACATGAAAGCCGAGCAGTGAGGCTGCGACATCCTCCGAGCTAACCGTCTCGCATCCAGACGAGTCTTTCACCTCGTGTCCCCTCCAAACACGACGAACCCCGCCAGAGAAGCACAACATGTCCAAAACTTTGCTTCCAACTGAGGCCGCGAAGGACGATAAGGACAGTCCGAAGGTAACGAAAGAGTCACGTCTAACAATTCACTGTAAAGTTTCAAAATAAAAGCGCAAGGCCACATCTTCATTCACTGCATTTTATATGATGTAACCAAAGCAGAGAGAGAGAGAGAGAGAGAGAGAGAGAGAGCGTGTTGTCAGAGTAACCGTGCTGGTGAAGGTTTCTCTGATGCACAAAACGTGACACATCCTGGTGGAGGACATCTCGGCCCTTTCAGCCGGACCGCCTGACCCTGAGCCCACACAAAGAGCACGAGGACGCTGCTGTCCTCCACAAACAGGAGGACAGTGGACGTGCTGCTGCTCTACTGAACAACCAAACATCAGGAGGAAATGTACCTGACTTTAAACGGGTCCATGCTGAAAGTTTCAGATGATTGTAACTCTGTTCGTTACAAGGTGACCTTCAAAGCTGGTTGTGTAACCGTTCACTATCATGAGTCACTCTGAGTCTCATGTCAGCGTTAGCGTCTTCAGAAGGACAGTTTAGTCTGTTAGAAATAAACTCTGTCGGATAGGTTGTTTGGGGTTTTTGGGGTGGAGGGAACGCTCAGACGAACTCTGGTGCCGACCACAGAACTGATCTGTGTGTGTGTGTGTGTGTGTGTGTGTGTGTGTGTTATGTCCCTGCCTGTTAGCCTGGTCAGGTGACCTACTCAGCCTGAGATACACAGGTGTGTGTGGAGGCGGGGCTAAGGTGAACAAAGGGAGAGGGAGAGAGAAGAGTCTGTCTGGATTATTTTCTGGGGATTATCTTTTTTTTTTTGAGGTGCGGTGTTTCCTCCAGGACATGGGAGTCAGACTTGGGCCTTGGAGGACCGGGATCTCCCCGGGAAGGAGGACTACGGCTGCCAGACCGGTGAGTGAACACCTGAACACAGAGACGTTTCCACAGACTTGGACTTTTCTTTGACATTATTTTTCTTTTGGAAGGACAGTTGAATGGATTTGATTTTGTTGATAAAGATGATGATAAAAGGTGCATTTAATGTCCTCCAGTGGTTCCTCCTCCTTTTTGAGCAAACAGGGAGGAGCTCTTTATTTTCGTTTCCCGCCTCATGTCTCAGTTAAGGTCATAACACGGTGGCGTGTTATGAGAGCAGGAGGTTTTGAATAAAAGAAATAACTTTTACTTTGAAAATATGAAGTGGATTGTTATAAGTTCTCTTCCCCAGAGTTTGGTTTTCTGTGGAAAGAAAACGATCCAAACCAAACCAGGAAGTGAACCGACATGCAAGGCATTGTGGGTTGAATTCAGCCGTCTGTTAACGATGACGAATAGCTACGAGCTAAGCGTGGCTAACCTTGCTAACGACGCCGGCCTTCAGTCCTCCCTGCAGACTTAAAGAATGTAAATAAAGTGTTTCACAGCAATCACACAGATCAACATATACACTGAGTCACAGAGCAAAGAGACCTGCTCCCCCAGACCCAAATCCTCCTGCAGCACCAAACCTGAAACCACTTTGACTCTTTTCCAGTCTCACTTTGGGGACATAGTTTGGTTCTAACTCTCAGTGCTCCACGATGCACCACATCCAACAAAGAAAGGCTCCGTCGATGAAACCTCAGCAGGATCGCTCAGAGGCAAACAAGTGGCAGAAACACGTTTTTTGATTTGCAGCGAAAGAAAAAAAACACCAAGACATTTCTGAATTCAAAAGCCAACAGCGACTTCTTTGTGAGTTGCTGAATATATGAAGAGCGTTGAACTGCGTACACGGCTTCAGTTCACGACCTCGCTAAACTTGTCACCGCTCTCGGTAACGTGGATTATAGAAGCAACTCTCTGCTGTCGCACCAACATCTGAACAGTGTTATAAAATCCAAACAGATTCTTTTTTCTCGCCTTTCCGAGAGAGAACAACAGTGTTATCACTTCGTGCTCCTGACCTTGTTTTACCAAGAAACAAAAAAAACACATCTCCAGTTACAGGCCCGACAGAAAACGAGTAACACAGATGCTGGAGGTTGTTTGGTATGCTGACTTCTCTCTAGCAGCCCTGAACTTGGCACCGCTCGCAGATTTGCAGATTTAGAGTAATCAACTCGACCTTTAAGATTCATCCCGGTTCATTCTGCTGCTTACAGAAAAAAGTATCGCCTCAACAAGAAATAGTTCACAGGAAAAAGTGCAGATACTGAGCTGCTGCACAAACAGCTCACACATGGCTGCAGTAATTACAACCATCGACTCGCTCCACAGAACACAGAGAGAGAGAGAGAGAGAGAGAGAGAGCCTTAAGGGCCAGGGATGTTGCAAGTACAAAGAAGCTAAATATATTCAATATTTGGAGACAGCTCCTCGGTTAGCAGCTGGGATTTGGACCCAGGGCCCACATTTGTTCTCGCTCAGAGCCATTAGCTTCTACACAGAAACAACCAGCTCATATAACACCAGGAACACAGACAAACAGCTCCCGAGGAGACGGCGTTAGAGAGAGTAAATTATAGCATGGCAGCCTCAGGATTTGTTTTCATATTTTAGCTCTCTGATTTTATTCATTAATAGAGCCGTGGCTGTCAGGGCGCCGCGCTCGCAGGATTCACAAGACGTCTGAGCCTGAGTGCGGTGTAATTATGTGCGGGTCCGTCTCTGCAGTCAGTTTACTCAAACACCCGGCAGCCACACTGCGGATATGAAACGCTGTCTGTGATTGACACAATTAACACAAGCGTAATATCCACAGAAATAAATAAATAAATTGTGAGTGGTTGGATAAAATTGAAGGTCTAATTACTTGTGGAGCTGAGATGCTGCAACTTCAGCTTCAGCGCGCCGGGGGGGGGGGGGGGGGGGGGGGGGGGGGGAGTGGTCTCTAATAGCAACAACTGGCCGTCCATACTCATTAATAAGTCCAAGTCTACAAACCACTGGCAATGAAATATTAATACAAATGCAACCATAATGAATCTCATGAAGTAGTTATTGAACGATTCAAAAGTAGAGTTTTAAATCAAGTCGTGTTCTGCAGTCTGACAGTGTGTGTTAGATTCTCTTTGAAGGACAGCTTTGGTTTGTATCATTGACATTTTACAGATGAAATAACTCCTTCACATGAGAATTAAATTATTCAAATAGAAGGTGTTAAAGCTCCCATATTCAGCTGCTTCTGGTTTTAGCTCTCCTGCCTCCTCCTGTTAGCATTAGCAATAGCCACATGAAACGTTCGGTCCCTCGTTAAAAATGCGTGGAGTGACATCACAAGACACAGACGTCACTGATCCACGCCCATCGCCGCACTGTAGCGAGCACAAGCTCCCCTCAGACTGACTGTAGCGTATGGTAAAAGGGGCGGGACATATCCGAGAAAAAAGCAGAACGACTGGCCAATTACGAGAGAGCGGATCGGCCGGCCAATCAGATTAGACTTGGCCCACGTGGGGACCCTGATCGTGGGTGATTCAGAGCGTTAGAAATACAGGCAGGTGATCGAGAGCGGACCTATGAACCCAACAAAGTTCATGATATCTGACCTTTAATGACTCGTTGTGCTGTATTAACACAACCTCAGTTCTTTTTGTTTGTGTCTCCGCCTCTCCTTCCCCTCACATGTCACATGTCACATGTCACTCCATGATAACCACCAGGCAGGAATCAGCCCTCACATTCATCACATTACAGCCAATTAATATGGAGATTCTGCTAATGTGACCTCCTAGTTAACTCTCTGACAAATCCCATGGTGGCACGAGTCTAACACAGGAAGTGTCACCTGAGCTCCTCTCACTGTCTGCCAGACGCACACCTGATGAGAACACTTTGAGAACATGGACCAGATGTGTCTTATCTGACCATGATGTGATGCTTTTTCAAGCAGCAGACAGAAGTGGGATGAATCTGAAAGGTCGGGTTGATGATTCTGAATCTGCACGTTTGCAAGCTGTGCCAAGTTAGAGAAAAGACAGCTGAAGGTTTTCATACAGCAAACAACCTGCAGCATCTGATGAGCCACCCGAAGCACTGGTTTTGGTGAATTACTGATTTTCCATCGATGCAGAAACATTCAGGAAAAAAAAACAAAAAAAAAAAACACAAAGTCAGTGAAACAGCAAAACAAGTCCCATGAAGGAAAAAGAACAAATCCAATAAAACTCGCAAAAGTAAAAAGTGAAGATCAAAAACAATGAAATGAGTTTGGAGCACGAGAGGAGAACAGAGCGATCAGCAGCAGCAGGTCACGTGATTCTGAAACACGCTATCCTGACTCTCTGTAGGTTTTCTGCTCCACTGATGAAACAATTCTGATTTTAGAATAACTGAGGGATTTTTATCAAAATGCAAATGTTATCTAAAAGCACAATAATCAGAGCCACAGGTTAATATGAAAGGAGATAAATCAATCAGAATATTTCCATCAACAGGCTTCAAAAGACCCCTTTAGTAACCATGGATGACATCACTGATGCTGCGTCCATGTTTCTATACAGTCTCTGGGTTAAATTTAACCCCCCCCCCCAAAAAAATAAACAAATAAATAAACAAATAAATAAACAAATAAGGAAAAAAAGATTAATAAGCCTTAGCAGGTCTAAAAATAATTGACAACATTCAAAGTAAGGCTATAAATAATTGTTCAAGTTGTATTTTTTTTTCTGATGATTCATAAACTATGATGAGTAAATGATGCTGATAAAAGAATTTAGAGTTATGTAATATTGTTTCTGTTTCCAAAGAAAAGAGGAGAGAGGATTAAAAGCATCAAGTGAGCTTTGTCCCTTTATGTTATTCTGAGCAGCACTGAGAGTGTAAAGACAATTAAAATACATCTGTGATGATCTTTTTATAGCGCTGGAATCCGTCCCTCTGTTTGTCAGGAGCTTCAGAGTGGACACCTAAAACCACTCCACTATCTCGCGCTCTTTTTAACTCGTCACTTGAGTTATGTCAAGTATGTGTGGAGAGATTTCTGACTGCTTCACATCCCCATTATACATCAGACATACATACAACAGAACAGAACGATGTTCACGTTGATTTAAAACTCAGCACAATAATCAAGCTAGCTGTTCACTCTTCACTTGTGATGTTCAGCCTGTGTGCACGGCGTCCATGAGCGGCGCCGATATTTGATATGAAACTCATGTAGTTCAGTGTTTTCAGTGCTCAGTGTCCCAGCAAACAAAAACGCTCCAACATAATAGAAACACTCATCAATGCATTCCTGACAAACCAATCAAAATCACGAGTGGGCGGGGCTTCCAATATGTACTTTGACGACTCAAATATCATGGACTCTTTTTTTTCTGTCTTTCTGTCGACAGCAGGATTCATTATATTTATATTTTCTTTGAAAACTTTTCTTGACTGAAACAAACTAATTAAGTCTTTATTTGCTTTTCTTTAAAAAGAAAAGTATCAGAGTAAATATTGTACTGTTGGACCTCTTATTGTGATATTATCATACTGTGATATACGATCACGCTACATACCGAGTTAAAAGGGAACTAGTTCAGGTTTTTAGAAGAGCAAACCAGCTCATTAAAATAATTAAATATGGACGTGTTTAAAATTCTAATCGTGTGTAATGAAGGTCCAATTGACTGAAACTAAAATGTTGTTAAGATGAGACTTGATATAATTTCAATTAAATTCGAAAAACTTTGTTTGTCCCGAGGGCACAAAGGCGCACAGAGCAGCAATGAAGGACAGTGCAGGTAAACTCGAATGACACAAAGAAAATAAAGTTTCACTAAAAAGCAAAAAAAAAAATATAATGTGTGAAAATGTAAAATACAAAATGACAAAGTTAAATATATCAAAGAGGAGTGGAGGTAGGCCTGTGATCGGGCTCTCTACAGGGTGCAGGTGGCTTAGTGGTTCAGTCGGGCCCCATGTACGGAGGCTGTAGTCCTTAAAGCAGGACTCAACCAACAGAATGAGAGAAGTTGAACCGACTGCACAAAAGATGACAGTGAGGTCTCAGAGTCTTCACCCAAACAAAGCAAGCCAGTGATGCTGGTTATAAATGTCAGAGGAATGTGTGGCAGCTTCTTTGCAGAGCTGTGACACTAAGTGAGGTTCTGTGTTTAATATGAAAAGACAGACTGTGGGCTTAAAATGCTCCAAAAGAAAAACACAGGCCACATTCAAATCGATTAGGTGCAGACCCTGCCACGAGAAAAATTGAGTTTCATGCATGATGTCGAGACACAAAGGGAGAAAGTTTAGCACACTGAGGGCTCAGTCAGTTTGGTAAAGGAGGAGAACAAAAAACAGATGTAGGCGGAAAGAAAATAAAAGCTCCAAGACGGAGCCTGCAGCCAGGATGAAAGCTGCATCAGGCACAAAGCAGCCGAGGAAAATCCAGGTTTGACTTCATCCAGCTCTGCCGACGGTGGGAGGGAAGAGGCAGCCTGGATCTGACGGCGCTTCCTAAACTGGAGCTGAGACGGCACCGTTCATCCAACACACAACGCTGCCTCCAGACGCTGCTCTGAGGACGGACTCGTGAAACTTCTGAGACGAAGAAATCACTCCATTGTGCACCGACGCAAAGGGAAATGAGGCTGTTATCAAAGGCAGGTGCTAATTTGTTTCAAAGCTGTAAAGTGTTATTAGCGTGCGTCTGCTGTTGTGAATTAGCACTGCTTCCTCTGTGTTGTATTACGGCTGCCCTTCCTTAATCAACCGCTCCTATTCCACACTCACAGTGAGCCGTCTCTGCTCTCTAATGAAGCGCTGAGGAAAAGTTTAAGCAGGTACACAATCATCATTTTCATTTCTTCATCGTTTGTCATCCAACGGACCGACGTCGGTTCAACTTGTCTTTGAACATGTGAATCTGAGTCAAACTGCATCAACACTACAACGTGGACGCAGGGAATTTCAGTCAGGAGCTGAAAAATGGGAGATCGGTTTACCGTCCAGAGATCTGACTTGACATTAAAGAGCGACAAACGTCCAATCAGCTCCTCGGCCCTTGTAACCACGATGGGTGTACAGAGGCAGGCCAGTCATTATTATGTATCTGTGTGTTAACGGCAGGGAGGGAGACTGATCACCTTTGAGTTCGTTGGTCTTACATGTTGATCGTATGAGCAGGAAGTACACCTGGGCTGGGCACCTGCACTTCCTGTTCCCAAACGGTGGGGACGTGACTGGAGCTGCGATGAAGCGCGCAACTTCCAAATTCATCATCAAATTAATTTAATGAGCCAACAAGCCAACGACGTCTGATCCGTCCGTCAGGAGGATACAGGACTCACAGTCATCTGCATCACAAGCCAAATGTTCAGAAACAGAACAACACCAAGCAGGCTGGTGTCACTCAAAGGAAACATGGAGGACTTTAAGCCAATCAGAATTCAATTAGATGAGAATAATTCTATCCTTTAAATTTATCAGGAATAGAGAAATTAGTTATTTTTTTAATACCAGAACTTCATGGACACCAAACTAGAATTCCCTGGTACCAGATATGAAGTAACTGGAGCTGCCTCTTAAAAGGATAAAGATGTTGGAGGCGATCACAGAGTATCACTCGCTGGATAACGTGAAGAATCTCAGTGTTGATTCATGGAATCGATTAGTTGTGGTGAATCTGAGGCCTGCGGTTTACGACCACAGCTGATAACCAGTAGCTGATGCCGTGCCACACACTTCCCCGCGTGTGACTCAGCTCATGTGGCTGCGGCAGCACAAAGCGAACCCTCGCAGTGACCTCACACATGAAGACGGGTGGCGTGAAACAAGGCGAAGGAAGGCTCCATCTGTTTCACACACACTAACGATGAGTCCCTCCAGCTAAGCTCTAAAAATAGCTCCTAGCACAGTCATAAATCACTGAAAGAGAAAACACACATCCTGTACGTATGGCCGTGTGTGTGTGTGCATACGTTACATGCACCGTGTGTAGTTTGATCATGTGACCAGAATGTAGGGCAAATACATGAGCGGAGCCTGGAGAGCGTGCACAGGACACAATGTGACTGTGGCATTACACAAATCTATGATGTGAAAACATCCAATCTCCTGTGCATTCATTTTCTCAGCGTCTGTCACACACATGTGATCCCTTTGTTTTCTGTCCCTCATCAGTTCGCCCTCAGCGTCCCAGCTGTCCTCACGTCCCACTTCCCTCGTTTGACCTTTCTCTGCATTTCCAGCAGGCAGTGTTCTGGTTTTAGTTTATAGTACACTTGTAGTCTGAGCTAGACCGACCAATCACAGCAGCAGGATTGATGCATGCGTGGAAAGCAATCTTTGTAGGCAGCAAGAAGGCGGCAGAATGTAATCCTGATGACATGCAGGAGGCTCCATTCCACGACAATGGACCTATGACTGCTTTATATATGTAAACAGATATCAAATAATAAAAAAAGTGTTTAAATTTCCAGATGACCTGGAAAGAATCAGTAATTTAATTATCGATTATGCAAACTTCCTTTAACAAACATTTTAAAAGTTATTTAATCTATAAACTACCATATAAGAAAAGTCTGTTTCTGTGTCTGTAGCTTTAAATGCAAATGAGGGGTGTCTGGCCACGCCCCCTTTCTGGAAGGGGGCGTGGTCAGCTCTCTGGCAATATGCAAGCAAACTCTCACCGTGCTCAACAAACACTGAGTTGTGAGGGTGTCACACACCACGTGGAGGTATTACTGCCCTTTGTGATGTCACAACGGGGAAATCTCCAAACGGCCTGTTTAAACACACATTTTATAAAAAGTGGAGAGAGGATGGTTTCTATCTGTCAGTTTTACTTATTTTCAATTTCTGTCACAGCGAAGCTCCAACTCATGCTTTCAAGTAAATGTAAGGTTGTTAAACTTTTGTGATTTTTACTTTGATACTTTTCCACATAGTTTAAAATGATTCAATCTCCGTTATTTTAATCAACAAAAGTATCAAGAAGCTCCTTCTTTCATTCACAAAGTGCGTAGGAGAGGAATAAATCCATTTGTCTTAATTACAGACACATTGTCTGTGTTTCGTTAAAGACGTGTTTGCCTGCAATATTTCTATTTAAAAAAAACAAACTTAATATTTGCACCTAGGACTTCTTTTTGTTTTGTTTCCATCGCATCAAAACAGCTTTTAATTTATCTTGAATCATATCCAAACTTAAATATCTGTTCTGGTTTCAACCCTACTTTAAAGAGCATTACAACTTTTACAACCTGGAAAAACGACAGACTAAATATCAGCTGTAATTAAAGTGGTCACAGTCTAATAACTGGATCCTGCAGTCACAGCAGACTGGACGTGTGTTTGGGTCAAGGTTAATAAACGCAGCGTTCCTCACGCTAACATGTTCACGTTTCAGCGAGGAAAGCTCCGTCGCAGCAAAATGTCACGCTCACCTTTCACTCAGTGTGAGCCTCAGGTCAGCAGAGGAGTCTGAGAGGAGGACCAAGGATGTGTGTGTGTGTGTGTGTGTGTGTGTGTGTGTGTGTGTGTGTGTGTGTGTGTGTGTGTGTGTGTGTGTGTGTGTGTGTGTGTGTGTGTGTGTGTGTGTGTGTGTGTGTGTGTGTGTGTGTGTATTACAGTCGGCAGCTGCCAGAGTTGATCATAATTAAATAGACATCTGGCCACCAGTCAACACTGAGTGTGCAGAGGGAAAGTAGGGCAGGATTTGGCTCCTACATGCATGTGAGCGCTGCAGTGTGAGCGCCACTGTAGGGTAGTAGGCCACGATTCTAAAATTTGGAGTGGAAATCCGATTGGCTGTTATCATCCGTAAGCCACAGGGAGAGGAGCTAAGGCTCAAGGCAGCGCAGTGAACACTCCATTATTTCCTGGAAGAAGCTGGAAAAAAAAAACATTCCCTCCTGTCAAGTGCAACCTGCCCGTCTCACCGCTCCAGAACGGGGACAGAAAAGTTGTTCTGCATATGCTGGCAGCTATTTCTCCCGGCCTTGCAATAGTCACAGGATTTTCATCAGAATACTATTACATTTATTTATTATTTTTTTGCAGTGGTGTGCATTTCTTCACAATAGCTCAAAGCTGTTTATACTCGAGCTTTCAGCAGGAGAGAGAAGACGGGAGCCGCTCTCTGACTTTAACACTGAAGCTAACGTTTCACGACAAACTGTACAGTAAGAGAGAAAAACACACACACAAGTGATAATGTTTTCCTCCACGTGTCTTTTGGTGCTCTGCCACTTGAGACGGGGAGTATAGACTCCATACAGCACCTTCATATAAGACCGTGCAGTTTAGTCGTGCACTGATGCCAGCGCTGTGCTCTGCCCTCGTCTCCCGCCTCACCTGGCAAACAGACCGTTTCCTCCCACTCCTCCTCCTTTGTTCTGTTTTACTTTCCTCTGAAGTTTCCAGTCCTTCTCCAGCAAATCATGCCTTTGAGTGTGTGTGTGTGTGTGCGTGTGTGTCAGAGAGACACACACAGCCTCAAATCCTCACATATTGAAGTAGCCTAAAACAGAGTGGATATCTGGACCAGAATCAATGCACTATATTGCCTAATCCAGAGGATCACAGCTGCTCAGCAGACATTTGCATTAATCCTCTGCAGAGGAGCCACAGAGAGGGACATGAAGGATGGTTGTGCAATGTGTCTGTTTGCTTGATCCACATGATATACAGTACATACAAGCTTGAGAATGACATCCAGTGCAGACGGTGTGATGTGACTGTGAAGATGGACTCACCTGCTGTGTGCAGAGGAGCAGCTCTCTTTGTCCCTCTCTCTGTCAGATCTGCGCTCTCTGCTTCGGCCTTCCTCACGCACATCCTGCAGGATGAAGCTCTCCCAGGCCTCGGCAGCGTCCATCACTCCAGAGCTGCAGGCCGGAGTCTTCCGGATCGAGGAGGTCGCACCTAAACAGAAGAGCAGAGCAGCCGACTGACGGAGGAGAAACAGAAGGTGATGGAGGCGACTTTTCACTGACGGAAGTTTCTGGATGAACGAAGCCTTCATAAAGTCAGAGTATCGCTGCACTCAGAGCAGCACCTGAATTTTTCTGATGATTTATTTAAATGAACATGAGGGACAATTTCAACAGAAGACACTAAAAGTTATTTTTTTAAATGAGATGTTTTTGCCTGAATAAATCAGAACATCTCAGACATTTCACAAGTGAAAGCTTGATCTTTAAAAAACCAACAGCCAACGTCGACCAGGTCTTCATCGGATCATGTTGGCTTTTCAAGAACGCAGCCGTGAAAATGAAGGTCTTCACATCCTGATTTTTAAACAGTGTCTCGTTTGTGTTGAATATATTCCACCCCTGTTTTCACATCCAACAACTTTTGTCAACTTTGACAAAACTGAGCAAACGCTCATCTTCCTTTTTCTACACTTCATAAGAAAACGTGCTCACTGACGTTTTTTTTAACTGTCACAAGCACTAATGTTTGTGTTTAATATCCTGAAATAAAATGTTCACTGTTTGACTCTTCGGTTAATGTGGCTTTTATCAATATTAATGAGACAGTTTTACACATTAGATCTGAGTTTAGAAAGTCACATACTGTCATCGTCCAGATGTTAAAAAGGGTCAATATTTAAAATCTGGATCTAAAAGTAAGGAACGGGGTCATAGGTCGTTGTCATTGGCTGTACAGTATGTCACATGGCATATTGTGTTGAATTCCTCATGGAGACGTTGATTTCTTTTAGAAACAGGAAGGTACCTGATGAGTGTTTGTTGAGTGACGCTGACGGGACATCGAGGCGTTTAGAGCTGAAAAGGAAAGAAGTCGACATGAGTCACCTGACATCACTCCACCACCTCACCTCACTTTAACACACGTTACTGTATCTGAAGTCAACAGTTTACATCACTTGTTGTCTATTTCTGGCAGGCATCTTCTGCCAGGTGACGTAAAGCGTGAGTTAATGTTTCAGGTGATTAATTCTGTAATTGCAAAAGGAAACGGAGAGCAAGCAGGTTTACAGATGACTCAGGGAATCAAAGACAACAAGTGGACGGTGATCAAAGCTCTCCTCTGCATGCACAGCTGGGTTTTACGGACTGTTTGAAGTGTCTGGCTCATTGTCAGGATGTGTGTGTGTGTGTGTGTGTGTGTGCTTGCCAACACGAGGGGAGCGAATAGAGGACATGTTAATGGTCGGATCTGATCTTCAGCCCGTCCACGTGGACTCTTCTGGACCTTCACCCTCGTTAATAGAAAACTTCCGAGTGTGCTGACGGTTTATGTGAAGCTGGTCTGATGGCACGCTCCCCACCAGGTGTGGGTCCAAACCCAAATCCATAAATCTACAGTCAGCAGCTCCATCAGCTCGGTCGGCTCCCTCTCTCTCTGGAGCTGTAATGGTGTTTGTGAATGGAGGCAGAGTGAGTGAATGGAGAGGCTGCTGGCAGGCGGCTCTTCAAAGCTCTCCGCTCCGCACACCGCTCACACCTCTCCGTCTGCGTTCAACACGAGCACAGATGAGTCCCACTTCATCGAATGTGCAACACGGGATCCTTTAAAGGTCGAGTGAGAGAGGAGGGCGCTGCTGCAGCACCAGGCGACAAGAAATCATACATGTGAGATGCAAAAGGAAAGGATCATCACAATCCGCTCTCCTTCATTGATCTGGATGTTAGAAAAATAAATTCAAACTGAGACCTTTAGAAAACTCAGTTTGGACCATTTCAGGCGACTTTAAAACTTGCAAAAGCACGAAGGAGATTTACAACAAGAAAGACAAAAACAATCAAATGGTGTAAAAAGAGCAGCGTTAACAAAGTCAGCTTGAGGTGAATCTTAAATGCATCGCGGTTTGTGTGTATGACCCGTGTACGGCCTGTGGCTTCTCTCTCTCTCTCTCTCTCTCTCTCTCTCTGTCTCTCTCTCTCTGTCTGTCTGTCTCTCTCTCTCTCTCTCTCTCTCTCTCTCTCTCT
>NC_136698.1:26929044-26992340 GCF_947650265.1 Symphodus melops | reverse complement strand
CACCAACAGAGAGGCAGGGACTGTGTGTAGTCTCCACAACATGTGTGTGTGTTGGAGAAGAGTTAAAAAGGAAATGATTCATAAAGCGTACTGGAGATGGTTGGCAGAGTTCAGAGGAACAGTAAGTCCCTGAAGGATGTGAGGATTTGGCAGATGGACTGAGAGAAAAAAAAACAACCTTCTTTCAGGACGGAGTGAATTCAGACACACTTAGACGGCAAATTAAGAGGAAAGTAGAAAGTAAGGTGGAGAGAATATGAAGGGACAGGAAGCTGGAGAGACAGACAAACAGGCTGATTCAGTTGGACAGGCTTGATATGCACAACATCCAAGAGAAACGAGCTGAAATCTGCATTTAAGGTCCTGCAAGAAAATCTGCAGCAGAGCCCGGGGTACAGTGTGGCCCACTGGTGATCTCAACAGTGTAAATTAGAGCTGAAACGTGGGAGTCTGTAAACAGTTTGTGACACAGATCGGAAGAGGGGGAGTGGAGGTTGTCCCGGCTGCTGATAAATAAGCACAAACAAGGTTGCTGTCCTGCCATTTACCTTATTTGGCCAAAAGTCCAGCTGCAGGAACAGCTCGGCATGCAGAGATTACACTGATCCCCGCTCAGAAACGGTAAACACAAATGTCAGAGAAATGAGCACATCACATAGTTTTAAAAAAAATAATAAAAAAAATCACAAGACCTCCCCAGAAATTACAAAACTGCTTCAAACTGCAATTATTTCTTGTTTTACATTTTCAGCACTAACGCAGCTTTTATTAACGATCTGCAGTCAAGTCTCTGAGTAATGTTTTCTTTATCCTTTGCACATTTCTGCTGAGCTGGTCTCTTACCTGCACCTGAGTCAAACCTGCAGGAGCAGAGATCAGTGTGCTCTCTCTCCCGACCTGCACACCGTCACACCTGCAGCAGCAACACTGCAGCCTACATGTCTCATTCACGAGCATGACGACAGATTCATGGACCCACCTGTCTGTGAGGTGTTGGCGGAGGGGACGTGGTCTTGATCGGGAATGGACACCTGTGTGAAGTGAAAGAGGAGGACATGACTGAGCACACGACACCATGACATGATTCATTTACTCGAAGGATGTGATTAAACCTGATAGAAGAGATTACAAAGTCCTTCCCTGAAAATGCAATGCACTCATTTATGATTCTTTGACCTGAGGATGAGGTCGAGCTGCCGCAACAAGCAGCATCATTTTAATATCAATGAGCTTTTTTTTTTTTTTTTTTTTTTTCCTGCTGGCAGCGCCCACAGCCTCAGTTTCAGACCGCTTCCCTCAGTGGTGACTGTACGTTTAGTTTTGAGCAGCTCTGTGTTCTTTCCTTTAATCAAGGAAAAAAAAAACATTGTAAATGTACCGTGTGCTGGCAGCAGCAGCTCTTCATCATTTTTGTCCACAAAACTGATATCAGGACTCCCGACTCTTCTGGATTTTTATTGGTGGCTGACGGGGCTGTGACGAAGCGTTGTGTTGGTTTGTATTGAGAATGAAACAGTCAAAGTGGACACATAAACCATTTTGTGTTTTAAAATTGATAGGAGTTGGATTTTTAATATGTGGCGAGGTGGCCTTACAGTATGTCACATGTTCGGCTGCTTATTTCCCCTTAAAGCGACTGATAACAAACTGACCAGCTCTTTCTTTTGCAGGCAATTTAAACAGTCGGAAAATAACGGACTAACTTGGCGTGTGCCGAGGGAAGGATCATGAACGAGAGCTGAGCTGATGAGGCGTACACACCGATTCAGAAAACAACATAAAACAAACTTTTCTTTGGCCTTCGAGAATTAAAACAACCAAAGCGAGCGCTTTAAGACGACAGCTGCTTGACAACACAGATCAAATGAGACATTACTGCAGAGTTTGTCTTTTCTTAGATTCAGTGTGATAGTTGACAGATAATGAAATTATCAGGAATGCACACGTGAAAGGGACGATGCAATGTGCCAGCATTAATATGTGGAAAAACAGCCACAAAGTCAAAAGCTCACCATTACCTGCAATGTAGCCTAATATTCATGATGTGGAACTGCAGAAGAAGTGAAACACATTTTCCTGCATCAATAAAGAGAACGAGTCAAACGGCTGAGTGCACAGCTAATGGCCCTTCTTGTTATAATGCTCAGATCTTACGTGATCGAGCAACACAATCAGATCTAAATCACACAGATAGGCACGCACACACACACACACACACACATAGAGAGAGAGAGAGAGAGAGATCCCTTTGAAGATTCAGGGCAAAAAACACACTTTCACATCTGGATGCCATCCCCCCTCTTTCTCGCATAAAGACCCCTGACGTGAGAGCGGCTCAGAGCTGTTTCAGCTTCGTAAAGAACACAAAAAAATGTTTGAAACAGGAGGAGGAGGAATAATAAGAGCTGCTGGAAGCTGAAGCCTGAATGTGAAAAAGGAGCACGGGGCTCTTTGAACATCCTCCCTTTCCTTTAGGATCCTCTGGTCCCACAGAGTCCAGAGTTCCTGGCCTGCTCACTGTGACAGACTCGCCCTCCTGTGCGCTCTTTGATACCTGAAGAACCAAGCCCTCGAGGGACCACTAACACGCATACGCTCCAAAAAAAAACCTCCAAAGAAAGGCCTGAGGCGATATGCTGCGGGGCGACCTCGGGCTGTTTCTTTCAAGAATCTAAACCGAAAGACAAAAGCGGATTTCACCGGAGAACGTAAAACGTAGTGCTGCGTGCAAACACTAAAAACATAGTTTAAGGTTTTGCATGAGAGAACAGAAGGGAGCATGCATCAAATAAATCAGCGTAGAAAACTAAATGTACTTAAAAGTGATCACAACTGATGCATCTCGTTCCCACACATCTCCTTCAGACACACACACACACACACACACACACACACACACACACACACACACACAGATGCCATTAATGTTAGCATGAGTGAGTAATTGTTTGTACCTGTGGAGATCTCAGCTGAGTGTTTGATGAGGGTTGGAGCGTCATGCTTGGCAGCGTATGAGAGAGCTAATGGCTGAGGGCTAATTGTGCTTGCGTGGCTCTCGGTCTCAAGCTAATGTCTTACAGAGCTGCAGGCCGCAGGCTTCAAGATGGAGCTGATGCTTCACGTCGCACCACATGCCGACGTTCTGCACTTCAGGTGAATGTTCTTAAGATGTAGTTATCTGCACGGACAGATGTGACCGTCGTGCTGTGAGAGCAGCAGAGCTACAACAACAACAACAACAACAAAGAAAAAAAGAGCTTCAATTTCCAGTATAGACCTCAGGAAATCAATACTGGGAGCAGACCTTCTTTGTAATCGATCAAAGAGAGTAATTACTGCCTGCAACTTTTGTTTTCTAGGAAACGACAGCCGAGCCAGGAACCTGAGTGCAGCTGTTTCTTAAAGACTTTTTCAGCCATTCTCGCCTCAACTCAACCGGGGGAAATTCAGACAGGGAGGCAGGAGGTGCAGCAAAAGGCTTACAATTGTGATCAAAAGCTGCAGGGTCTCCACCTCCGTACACACACAAAGACGAGCTTCATCAGGTGAGTGAAATGTCAAAATCTCAAAGATGTTTAGACATGAAAGGTCAGTGCTGATCCTCCTCTTTTTCTTTCAAATCATCCTATCCATCATTTCAGTCAGAGGTCAGTCGCTCTGATCTGTGCTCGTCTCTGCATGGTCAGTTCAGAGAGCTGCACGTCTGGTCAGCTCTGAGCTTCAGTAAATGTGCTGGTGCTGCTCACTTACAGTAGTGACCCACTAACCGGCTGTGGGACGTGTTAGCTGCAGCACAGAGCAGCAGACAGCCTCACCTTGACTGTGCCGCACTGACATCAGATGTCACAAGAAAAACCACCTGCCCTGACACGGATCCTCTCTCAGAGCTGCACGTCTCAAACACACGCAGCATCTAAAGCAACCTGAATCAAAGGCAAACAGAAAACAGGAGCCCCTTCTTTCCCTCCGCTCTGCTCCCGACGCTCCGTCTGTTCAGCACATTTCTCATGTCACAATATGCTGGCCCTGCATTTCTTCACCGGGGGGCTATTTTTATCATGTTACACATTTGCATCACAAAAGGAGGCCGGGCCTGTAACTTAAAGAAAAGGGGAGGGGCTTGGACGAGAGACACACAGACACACTTCAAAGCTGGAGATGATGCTTCAAAGCTGCAGTCGGCAGGATGTTTGATATTTTGGTTGTATTAGCGGCTCTGGCACGGGTCGGTCCGGCTGCATGGGGCTCACATGGGGGGTATCAGGGGTAAGAAGGGGGTCTAAACCGGAGGAATCTATTTTTGAAACCTTTGAAGATACAAAGATATGGCATGTGCCCAGCTGTGGGCTCGGGTCAGGGATCCTTCCTGGATTTCTATCTGATTTACTACAAAGACCAAGAGGAAGTCTGAAGACTGACAGCAGCTGGATGGCACACGTACATATATTCATACACACACACACACACACACACACACACACACACACACGCATGCACATGTTCACCTGTGTCCTTGAACTCGACAGGATTATTTATTATGACACGTGTTGCAGCTTCATCCACACACACACACACACACACACACACACAAATTGTGCTACAAGTCATTTGTGCAGCTGCACTATGTGTGTGTGTGTGTGTGTGTGTATGTGTGTGTGTGTGTGTGTGTGAGCCACACAGGGGGTCTGATGAGGACAACATTGTCTCTGTGGGTCTGAAGCTGCATTCACACCAAAGAGCAGCATTACTCCCGAGTGTTTGACTGCAGGATGACTCGTTCTGATTTGCATGAATTGAACATAACTCACAAACACTCAGCGTTTCAGATGTTCATGTCCGTGTCATGAAATCACTCACAGCACAAACACGTCCATTAATAAGGCCACTTGTGTTGTGTTTGGGTGTAATTGACTTCTGCTTCGACAGGATACGAGAGGTGGACTGTTTGCATAGAGGGGGGGGGGGGGCTTCTGGAGGCCTGACATGACGAGACAACGTGGTCGGACATGCAACACACGAAAACGCCAAAATGAGACTTTTTGCCTTTATATTCATGCTATGTGTAGTTTGACACATTAACAATATCAACAAAAGAGCAGAGGAGAACAAGCTGGCTCATAATCTAAACTCCTCCACGCCGTCCCACCTGCTCGCTGGGAACAACCTGAAAATGTCCTGCTGCAAAACTGACCACAGGGCTGGCGGGGAAATTGCGGGTAAAGTCAAAGTAAAAGATGTGAAGCGGTTTGCATTCGCACGTGCATCCTACTCAAAGAGTTTTGTTCATGTGGAAAAGAAGCATTAATGTCTTGTGTGTGTGTGACTCATGTTATGTACATGTACGTGTGAGTGTAGATTTGCTGCAGACGCATCAGTCAGGCTTACAGGTGGCGTGTTGCTCGTCGTGGCGGGTTGACTTACGTTGTGGAAGGATGAATTCGTAGCCAGAACTTGTGCTGGACGAAGAGGAAAGATTGTATGAATTCATCGTCTCCTCCTCAGGCGACTTCCCGTTTCCCACCTGCGACGTTGAACACAGAGAAGTTTGAGCTTCAGCAGCAGCAGCAGCACGTCTGTGTTAAAACGAAGAATGAAGAAACTTACCCGAGTCTTGTCTCCTTCATCAGTGATCCTTCTGCGCTGCTCCCGTCTGCCTCCAGTCCCATCACGTCTGGACTGTCTGTGATGACTACATTAATGCAGTTACAGAATAACAGGTGAGCCTTCCTTATAGATGTGTCTTATATCATACATGTGGTCCACTTATATAAGCCTTTCAGAAACGGGACATTTCTAAGTCCTCATCTGACTTCACCTCCCCGCAGGTCCATCAACGCATTAAAACTCCTTATCTGGGTCATCGCCGCCTGCATCAAAAAACAGCCCTAAATACCCCCCACCCCACCCCCAACCTGCAACATATACACACACACGCACGCGTGCACACGCACACACTCAGATGGGACACTAACCCCTTTCTGTCACTGGGAGTTAATCAGCATTAGACAAAATCAGAGAGAAAGAAGAATCTTCCTCTAATAGTGTCTAAATAAAGAAGTGCTCGGAGCTCATTAATGTCTCTTCTGCTTAGATGTACATTTTAATACAAAAAGCTTTGAAGAGAGAGGACACAGTTTTCTTTTTTCATTGTAGGACAACACGAGTGTAGAATTTAAAACGGCGTCCGTCGAGATCTCGGGGGACGGACATTCTGCGAGGCAAGCAGCGCCGGAGCATCGACAAATACTGCAGAGTCGACTGAACGAGAAGGATCCTATTTTGTGTCTGTCAGAGAGAGAGAAAAAAGACGGCTTGTGTATCACGGCCTCACTGAACACATCATGCACTACACAACAAGGCTGTGTGTTTCTGTCTGTGGCGTGCTGTATAGTTTGACTTCCTGGTTCCCCTCAGGTCCAGCGCTGTCAGAGAGAGACACGGCGCTCACATCCACGCGACCTTTCCTCAGGGCGGGGACCTTGCCGACGCACAAATCTTTAATTAAGTGTCGAGTCCTGTCAGTCATCATCCTCTGCAGCCATTCACATAATGGGACGATGCACTGCTGCGCGTGAGTTAGAGCACTCTGGTCCATAAATAAAAAGCAAAGTGCATGCTGGGATAGATGTTGTTTACTTGCATGACAAGCATCTGTTGCTCGTGAGTGTGTGTGCGTGAATGATGGGAGGGTTGTAAAGCTCTGCCTCCCAAACGTCCCCTTTAAAGGTGCACATGAGCTGACACCTTTAATCAAGTCGTGACGTCCCGCCCTCCCTGCCTGCCTATTTTTGATTGGTTCAGATTCGTGGCTCGGCAGCCGATAGGCAGACATCGGGAGAGTAACACCTGAGTCAATCGAGCTTCATCTAATTAAAGAAGTGTCTGTCTCTCCCCTGCAGGCCTCCACCAGGCGCTTTGGTTTACACTTCACCACGCTTCTCCATACGCAGCATTCATGACCGATTCATCCGACTTCCTGTACTTACTTCCTGTTTGATCAGTACCTTTGTTAGTGTATACACACCTTTACATGTAAGGTATGTAGCTTCATTATAAGTTTACGGACATGAACACGAAACTAGAAATGTTCTGCGTTAGCGTCACGTGCTAACGTACACAAAGCACAGACGGGAAGCTCAGTGTCCTGAATGAGTCTGAATATTGACTTGTGTGTGTTTCAGTGTTACTGATGCATGGGAGCAATATTTCTGCAGAACAAGGGGAGATGTTTGTTTTTTTAAACATAATGTAATCTATAATAATTTACCCTCGGGCTGATATGACTTTCTTTGGAGCCTAAAGTTCAGTATGTCTGTGAAATACCAGAGTATTAGTGTATAGCAGCAGAAAATAAATAAATAAACAGCAAATAAAGAAATTGTTAAACATTTTGACTTCATGTGCTGATGTATTGCTTTACACATGTGAGTCCAGAGAGAGTTGTTTTCTTGCAGTATTTGTATTTTTGTTCAGTAACTTTCATGTTCAAAAGTGAAAAAAATAAACAAAATGACTCAAAGTGAAAATTTGAACCAAAATGACAAAAAACAAAATATTCCCCATCAGGAAACGCATTGATTCTCATAGGGGCCAGTTCTGATCCACTAATGGAAGTCTAAGGTCCAATCCCTCGTGTGTTTAAGGGTTATGGGTATAAATGCACATCCAGCCTCTCTCATGGGATTATTTGCTGATGTGGATTTTTCTCCTTTTTTCAACATGTCGGACGTTTTAAAATCAAGTCTCAAATTCATCAGCTGTTCAGTTTTGTCCACCATGAGGCTCTGAATCAATCATTCGGGCCAAAATCCCTTGATGGAACTTATTTTTTTGTTGTTTACCTTCCCTCACTGAACTGTCCGTTTATCCTCCGACAGCCGAACATTAGTCTGTGTTTACAAAAACACTTTGGGATCCCTCGCTAATTCAACCCCATTATGCTGAGCCCGTCTCAGATCACAGAAAACAGATGGCAGCGGCCTGATAGCTGTCGTGTCACAAAAAAAAAAAAACACAAACAGCCAGCTGCCACTTTTAGCAGGAAGCCAGCACTGAGTTTAAACAGAGAGGAGGAGGAGGAGGAGGAGCAGTGGTAAAGAAAGAGGAAGACATGTCACCCACCTGGAAACGTGTGATGAAGAGCCATGACCAGAAGGGTGTTCTTCATGTGTGCTCTGCCCCTTCTGGTCCTAAGAGGAACAACAAGCATGATGTCAACCTTTAGGCATCCTGTTTATACTGCAGTGAAGAGACATCTTTTATAAACTCATGAGGACTTCAGGTCTCTTTATGTGTCGATGAAAACAATGGCTGCTCTCTTTTTCTCTCGCTGCAGCTTTTGGTTGAAAAACACGAGATTGGAAATATATAGAAGTGTAGTAAAGAGTAAATCAAACCTTTGTGGCACGCTGAAAAGGACTTTACTGTAACGCCATTGTGAGTGAAGAACACTTTTCAACCTTTAGCTTCCTCAGGTTGGAAGTCACAGCACACCAGTTGTCACGCTGTTGACTAAATATCACGATTTCATGATTTCTCACCTTGAATCTGTTGTTGTGACCTCCGTGGAGTTGTGTCTGTTTTTTACAGTAGCTGTTCCAGCTTTCTTCATCAAAACCATAGTTAAAATAATCTGAGATGTCAGCACCTGGAAGAAAAAAAGAAAGTAGTGAAGACTGCAAGTGATTGGCTATAAACAGCTGATGAATGGTTTTACACGCTGCAAAACAATCAAATGCATTTTTTAAAAAAAAAGCCATAATAAAAACTCCGTTGAAAACATCGTCGTCACCCTACAAAAGACGGGAGTGGTTTATCTAGTTAGTTTGCATTTTGTGACTTTTCTGCAAACGGTTTGTTTAGGTCCAACAAAGTGACTCAAACTGCCTCATCAAGGCCACCGTAGACCAGACTCTCCTGAGATGTACAAACACGAGTATCGTCAGTGACGTCTGGTGAAGTGGAAGAGAGTCACGTTACATCAGTGTCTTATCAAAAACAGCGTGTTTGAATCTTCAAAAAACATCTCTGACAGAGAATCACACGACTCACCCGCTCTCCTCCACGGCCTCTTCTCCGCTTTCGCCTTCGCTTTTCGTTTCACTTGGAAAGCACCTGCTACGTCTTTGTGCAGTCCGTCTGTGTTACCGACTGTGAGACATGGGACACAGACACCTCATAATCAGGACTGGTTTATTTGCCACAGTTTTTTTCTAATAAGGAGAAGGGACATTTCTTTTTAAAGGTAAAGTCCTAATTAATCAGAGCAGAACGATGTAGAAGAGGTCAGCGAATCATAAAAGCTTCAAGACGGTGCTGTAAAGTCTGATTTGAAGGATTTGCTGCATCTGAATTGCCAAGCTGCTGTTTCAGGAGAGATTTTTTATTGCTATCAGGTTACAAGAAGGTAGATGTGGAGTTTATTGGGGGCTTTAGAACGACCTGTGCACTCTCGTTCAGAATGATAAAACCAACATTAAGAGACCTTTCAGTTCTCCTTGTCTTTGCTCTCCTGTTGTGTCTGAGTGTGGTCTTACATGTTCTCGTGTCATTCGTCTTCCTTTCATCTTCGGTTGTTTGCACCGGTTCGAGTTCAGAGCTGCAACAAAAAAAAACCCAACAGGAGCACACATAATCAACACAGTTGTCTCCATATTCATGACCTGAAATCTGAGAAACTCTGGAAGCATCTGGGTAAAAAATGGAAAAGTAATCTCAATTGGCTCCACATGAAGGGCTAATATGTCACCAAAAAAAAAAAAAAAAACAGCAAACAAACAAAGACTGAAAATATCTGAAAGCTGAATTTTGACAGAAGTGGGTTCCTGACAAATAATGCACATTCCCATTGAACCCAAGGGGCAAACGAGCGCCATAAAAGGCTGGAAATGCAACGTTATTGCGCGAGAAGATGGAGAGTAAACAGTTATGCTCCATAAAAATCATCCGTTGTTGTCACTGTCTTCATCACTCTGGACGGCTCTCAAACGATCACATTCAGTGGAAGAAGCACACGGGAAATAATAAGGATCATTTCCGATTTGCACGTCAAAACACATTAAAGCAGATTATGTGATGTGCACAGCATTAAATGAATGATTTAGATGAAGATGAGGACTGAGGACCGATAGGATCCTGCAGTGAGTGCAGTTATTTTTATCTAAGTGCTTCACTCAGGCTGCTCCTGTCAAGACCAATAACAGGCTGAGACACTTTCACGCACGCTTTGCACACTGATATTACCTCATTATATTTAAATATATACGGGGAGAGATCATTTTAACACACAGAGCGCGAAGACACACATGATCCAACCATCTGTGTCTACTCTTTCTATATGTTTTGGTTCTTTGTAGAAACAGCTGCTGTCGTGTTTATTCGGTTTCTTGGGGAAAGTCATTCTAACAATCACATCCTGAACCACAAACAGCTTTCTGATTTTCTAATAATAGATCGAGATGGATTCAGAATCAGATTTTGCTGGTGAGTCACGGACTTAGTGCGGGGGCCAAAGAATCTGGAAGGATTTGTTACACGCCTCGGGAACATGCTCCGGTTTTTAGTGCCCTTCCTACAGGAAACTGCATTTATGTGGGATTTATCCATGTGTCCAGATTTGGTCCTTTCACATGTGAACTCCCACATTGTTTCTCAATATAAACGCCTGTAGTGTATTAATAGAGCCTGGCGCCCTCCATTTATAACTGGTTATAAATGTATAAATCGTCTTCAGCGTGTGTGTGTGTGTGTGTGTGTGTGTGTGTGTGTGTGGGGGGGGGGGGGGGGGGAGTGCAGGTACTAGCTTGTCAGTTATTTGGCTTATTAGTTTTATGTATTTGAAGAACTTATTCCTTTGTGCTGTTTTGTTGTTTTCTTTGTTGGTTGTTGTGTTGATTTTTTTTGTTGTTGTGTTAATTCAGTGGTGTGTTGTTTTGTTGTGTTTATTTGCTTGGTCTGTTGTTGTGTTGTTGTCTCAGTGTGTTGTTGTGTTGTTGTCTCAGTGTGTTGTTGTGTTGTTGTCTCAGTGTGTTGTTGTGTTGTTGTCTCAGTGTGTTGTTGTGTTGTTGTCTCAGGGTGTTGTTGTGTTGTTGTCTCAGTGTGTTGTTGTGTTGTTGTCTCAGGGTGTTGTTGTGTTGTTGTCTCAGTGTGTTGTTGTGTTGTTGTCTCAGGGTGTTGTTGTGTTGTTGTCTCAGTGTGTTGTTGTGTTGTTGTCTCAGGGTGTTGTTGTGTTGTTGTCTCAGTGTGTTGTTGTGTTGTTGTCTCAGTGTGTTGTTGTGTTGTTGTCTCAGTGTGTTGTCTGATAGTTGATTGTCTTGGTAGAGCGAGTGTGTTGTTGTGTTAGTTTCTTTAAAACCTGATAAATGTGACCTCTCCATCACTTCATGCAGATTTTAAACACAATGTTCTCTTGCTGTCGGAAAGGAAGGAATTCTGTTTTAGACTTTATAGACTTAGATAAAAGCAATATGTCTGGCTATATCATTATGTTAGCATCATCCCTGCTTTCATTACACACTGATGCTGTTCAGTGCATCTTTATTGACTAAAAACAAACAAACAAACTTAATGTGACTTTTATCCTCTGAGTAGTTTCATTTTAGGTCAAACACACAAAAACTAAACCGATTCATAAAGTGTAAGACTGCTGTCTGCAGGCAGACAGACAGACAGACAGACAGACAGGCAGACAGACAGACAGACAGACAGACAGACAGACAGACAGACAGACAGACAGACAGACAGACAGACAGACAGACAGACAGACAGACAGACGGACAGATGCAGCTCGCCTGCTGCAGAAGCAGCAAAATACTCCTGAATGTTCTGCATGACTAACTGCACGTCAGGCGTCACACACGTGTTGCGCAGCGTTAATCAACACTGTTTATTATTGTGCTGTGAATGCTTCATTACTGCCAGGCAGCGGCTTCTGATTGCAAATGAACCTACACGCACAGCTCACAGATTCTCTCTGACCTGTTGGACATCTTAAAGTCAGAGAGGTGTTACAGAGCTGAGTGAGACAGGTGAATCTTTATCTACAGTCTCAAGTCATCATTTATTTATAGCTATGGTTGGCCGAATCTTAAACGTAAATGCAGTCTATTAACCCTGGACAGGTACTAAACATGACAGTTTGATGCACAGTACTCACCTGGATGGTATTTCAGCCTCTTCTTTCATCATTTCATAAATCCCTGAAACACATTATAGCCTATAGTTAGCATCAGGCTTTATATTTTTTCATGTTTCAAAACATAGATATTGATAGAAAACAATTCCCAAGGGGTGCAACACTAACAATAAAAGACCACACAAAGAAATAAACTGTGTTCAGAATCAACAAAAGAATAAGGTCTGTCAAAAAATAAATGCATGTTTAAATATAGACTGATCAAAGTGTTTAGTTTCCCTCTATTACCATCAGACAACAGGGGGCTGTCCGCCTACATCACCCAATTAAGATGAGTCAAAGCTGTTGGGTTAAGTACCTGCACAATGTTTTATTAAAAAATAAAAGGATTAATAGTTTAATAAAAAAGATCTGTCCAATCTTTATTGAAATTTACATCATATTTTAATATATTAATACAAGGCTATGAGTGAATATGGGATCCCAAACAGCTAATGCGTCTTTAAAAATCGTTATATTTTTGATGATGATCTGTTGATGAGGTGATCAATTAGTATGGGTCCGAATTTTTTTTTTTTAAATTAAAGTGGAATTAAGATAAATCGATGTAACATCGATTAAACAATAAAGCAACATTTGGCCCACAGCCGTTGGTAAACTTACAGTGATAGATTTTCCCCTCTTCATCTTCATCTTCGTCGACAAAAGTGCTGTCTGAGTCAAATGACGACATGTTAGTGCAGAAGATGAAGTTTTAAACACGGAGATATGTAGTTTTTTCTTTTAAAGAATTGATCATAGATATTAATCATAGACTGTAAGATATTAATAATCCACTTCAGCCCTGTCAGCTCATTTGACAGTTCATGCGTTTCCATGGAGACAGAGTTTTATAGTGTCGTTCTGCGTTGACCAACTGCTGTGAGTTAACGGTTAGCTTTCAGTTATTGATCCTTTTTTTTTAAATGTTAAATTAGTTTCTTCTTTTTCCCCTAAAAGCCTTTGAAATTCGGCTGCAGCTTTTGGTAATAAATTCAACTCAAACTGGATGTGTCTATGCGTTTCTATGGAGATAAATAAATAATAAAAAAAGATAGATTATATTATTGTAATAGAATTACATTTATTTAGGATTTTCTGAGAATATGACTTTTTTAAATCACGTGCTAAAATATTTTGTTTTCTGTTTGGCAATGTTTTTGTTTAAATGTGCATTTTATTTGGTAGTAATAATATGTTTAATCAGTGATATCAGGGATAATAGTGATCCATACATGAAGAATTAGCTCTATTTTTTTTACTTTATAGCCTCTGAAACTTCGTTGCTACTTTTGTTAGCAAATTAGAAAAACTCCTTGATTATATTTGACACCGAAAAGTTTGATTATTACCAACTTGATTGGCATTTTTACGAGAGGCGAGTTGATTGCCATAGCAACGTCTGAAAGCGCCGCCTGTGACGTCTTTACCGTGCGACGCGTGATTGCCACGTCACCTTTAGGAGACTCGTGCGTTTGTTTTGGTTTTTTGAAGCTACTTCAGCAGCATCTCTGATGTGTTTTTGACTTCTTTACATCGAGCTAACTCTGATAGTTGAGAGAGAAAATGTCGTCGGCGGAGGATTTCGCGCGCTTGGCGCAGCGGATGTGGGAGAAGGTGGCGTCGAAGGTGAAGAAAGCGGTGGTTTTTATGGACGACAGGTGTGCTGAGGCTCTGCACTGGAGCGAAGGAGCTCCTGTCTTATTGGAGGCTGGAGCCAGAAATATAAAACAGTTTTCAAGCTTTGAATCATGCGGAGTGAACGAACCGAAGGCTGTGTTTGTGGTGAGCACTTTGCTCAAGGGCATAACGGTGGAGATTATTAAAGACATCATCTCTCTCAGTCACTTCCAGTACTGCGTCGTCTTCACCACGGTGGCTCACTCGGTTCACCTGCACGCCAATGACGTCACGGCCGAGCTGGAGGGGAGTCCCGTGTTCCAGCAGTTCGAGGAGAAACTCTGCGAGTGGATGGGAAACATGAACTACACTGCTGAAGTCATGCACGCCCCCGTGGTGCTCGCCCCCGTGTCCCAGCACCTGCTCCTCGCGCCCACCTTCGCTCACCTGTTCCCCCTGCTCTCACCTGACCTGGAGGTGATCAATGCGAGCAGACCAGAGAAGAGGAGGTTCGGGAGCCTGCTGGATGTGGACATGCACTCTCTGCCTGTTGAGCTGCAGCTCGACATCAAGTCTCTGGCTGCAGCGTTGAATTCAGTGTTTGAAGCTGCAGGAACCAGGGAGGAGAGCTTTGCTGTGGGACCAATGAGCCGAATCATAGCAGCAGAACTGGCCAATCACCCTCAGGCTAAAAACCGAAGGAAGACAGCGGCAAATAGAGCATCCATCATTTTTGTGGACCGTACATTGGATCTAACAGGTACATCTGTCCATCCATCTATACATCCTTCCTTATTTCTATCATATTAGAGTTTAACATTCTGGTTTTCGATTTTGTTTTTAACTTCATTTTCAGGAGCTGTTGGTCACCACGGCGACAACCTGGTGGAGAAGATCCTGACTGTGCTCCATCCCTTGCCTGGTCATGTGACAGACGTGCAGGTGGACATGCTGGAGCTCACGAGTCTTCAGAGGACGGCCCACTCCCAGAACACGGTGGCCCCTGGCTGTCTGGCACAGACGCAGTGAGTTCATCAGAGTTCATGAAACACTCAAACACAGCTGTCTTCATGAGAGACTTGGATCAAAATACATTTAATTATTTAACATTTGTGATGAGTGATCACATCTGTTCCCAAGCTTAAACTAAACGATGAAATGAAACACATAAAACTGATAGCAAACGAGAACATACCTCGAGTTGGAGAAAAAAGAAAAAAAAAAGGAGGAACCCTTTTACTGCATGGAGCGTTCAAAGTTTGTTAAATCCTGTAATCTGGGTCGGGATTCTTCTGGATTTTGTTGATCAGAAAATTTAAACCCACAAGACTGAATTATTAGTGAAAATAAACAAACACAAAACTGTCCTACTTTTTTGGTGTACCTTCTGTTTGGGTAAATACACAGACCTGACCCTAAAGGATGCTTGACACACTGCAGTCCGTTGATTGGTCGAAAGAAAATCGTCACTTCCTGTGTGACTGCGGTAATGAAGCACAAATACAAAACGCTGAGTGTTGACATATCCTGTGGATTTGGAGTCATTTCGAGGATGTTTTATTATCAGCATGTAGCACCAGCTCCATGGACAGCCTCCATCTTTGTTGACTGTGTCACGTTATTCTTCTTTGTTGGTTTTTTTTCTGGCTGTCCAGCGATGTGTGAGGCTGCAGTCAGCTGTGGAAATGCAAGCAAGAGCAGAGTTTACTGTACAGAACCAAACCTGACCACTCGGGGGGGGGGGCTGAAGTCCATCAACCTTTTGTCCACATTCGATGGGGATTGTGTCGCAACCGTCTGGCCTGCTGCTCAAAGTATCATGGGATACCTTGCTATGCTAACTGAGCTAGCACTGCCGCTTTTTAACCGCTTTTCTCCCTCATTCTGTAAAAACTCATCCACATAAAAGTAAACATACTGTGTGCAAAAGAAACCAAACATCACCCAGATCTCAGTCAGTCAGTCTGGGATCTTTTCTGTCTTGGAACAAGTTTTAACCAGAACTGTCCCCGTCACCATCCCTGCTCTGACACAGCGCCCATATTTGTCTCTTCATGCATTTTCCCACCTGGCCAGCCGTGTCCAAACACACCTCCTCTGGCCCGAGCGAGCGGAGTGGCACACGACCAGCGTCAGGTGCTGCTGGTCCAGTGAAGATGCACGTGTTTGGCGCCTGCGGTGGGGCCGTTGTGTTCATGGCAGGATTAGTTTGACTCTCACTCACACTCTGAGTTTAGAGGCCGGAGCCGTCATGCAGTACGTCTGCTTGTGTTCATAAAACGGATCGAAACGTACACAAACCGGAGCGGGGACAGTTTTTGGACTCGGAGGGAGTTTCTCCTGGAGCCGACGCGGTCTCAGATCTCAGTGGTGTTTAGACGGCGTGTACTGTAGCAGATAACGTGATCTCAGCGGGGGCGGGTTGAACTGACCCTCGACAGGAGTCTGGGTCACGTCAGCCAGATACCGACAGTACGCCCACACGTGCACGTCTCGAGTCGCTGTAGCTGCGCTGAATGTCAGTCAGTTGTTCTAACAGAGCAGATTTTACTCTGGAGGAAGATCACAAGTTTCATGTTTGCAGCAAAAAGATCGAATCTTCTTCCGTCATCTTGCAGCGGACGATCAAATGTGTGTCAATAACAAGTTTGTATCATCTGAGTGTAAATGAGAAGAATGAATTCACAGAGGATACAAACACAAGCACTGCAGTCTGACACATGCACATTTATAACGTTTACAGACCGTTACTTTCCTCTCATGTTTTTCAGCCACCTTAAATGTGTATAAGTGTGTGTGTGTGTGTGTGTGTGTGTGTGTGTGTGTGTGTGTGTGTGATGCAGGCCGGCAGGATCAGCAGGAGTCTTATTGCCTGTGCTATCAGGGAGCAGATGGCCCCGTTGAGCCTTATCACAGATGTTGAGGAGATTGAAGCGCTTGCCGAGGCGCAGCCAGAGAGAAGCCTCGAGTTCCTGCTTTATTTAACCTCCGTCGAGTGCACAGCTCACGGAGTTCACGTCAATCACTCCGACGTGTGCAAGCGCTCTGCAAATACACGCTTTTATAGCTCTGCTTCTCTTTCACATCATCTCGACAAAAGATTAGAGACCGACTGAGACGGCTTTATTCAAACTGATACTTCAGTTTAAGAGGCCAACAAACATCACTGAACACAAATACAGTAAAGGAGGCGGATTTCCTTTGAGCCTGGATGAATACACGTTTCAATAATCTGCAAAATTTTACAAAACTACTTTAAAGAATTTGCATCGGCCTCATGTTCATTTGTCAAACGGTTTTTAAAGCTGACCTCTGATGCTCTCCTACGTTTGCTGCAGACAGTGCTGAGAGGACTGCGTGTGAGGTTTGTTACCATATCATACATTTTCCTTTCGATACGGTTCTACCTGCCCCGGTTTTGATACGACAGCGACAGAAATAACAGCACAAAGAAGAGACCAACTTTCAGTTCTTTCAGAGTGTTTGTGCAGGAGGATGGACTCATACCTCTCCGGACGCTGTTTCATTAAACAGTTGTCACTTTTTCAAGTTTGCTACTTGTTGATCGATTGTTAAAGTAACAGAGATCGTCGTTACGAAAGTTTAGCAATATAATAAATGTTAGTCTGAGCCCTGAAGAGAAGAGGAGACGATGCAGTGGTTTTTATCCTCCTCAAGCGACGATTTCTGCCAAATCTTCTGTGGCAAAAAAAATCAGAAGAGACGGATGTGAGAGCTTAGCTTCTGTTGCTATTTAGCTTTTCAAAAGGTACAAAAACACACATTTCTGAAGTGGACCGTTTGTTGTTTTTTTGCACGATGTGAAATGTGCAAAGCGCCGCTCCCTGCTGGCTCAGGATGGAGAGAATGTCTATATAATAATTTCCTCCTGCTGGATGTTTATACACCTCTGATTTGAGGGGCTATTATTAGCTCAGCCCACAGTGTGTTCTGTTGACTGGCTCAAGCCTTTAAATATTAGGTGTGCGGGCATAATTTTGGACTTTTTGTATGATATTTGCTTCAGTAAGTCCGGGATATTTTTATAGATTAGTGTGTGTTAAACAGTCTGTGGGTGGCTCCCCCGTCAAAGACCCCACACTTACTTTGTAATTACAGGCGTATTGTCTTTCATAAACCTGGTGTGAATTTTCCTGATCCTAGAACCTCACTTTCACTCTGTGGTTCCTCTTGTAATCATGGCAGAGAGTACACACACACACACACACACACACACACACACACACACTCACACACACTAACTGTCTGTGCTGGCTTCTTCTACTTTGGCTCCTTTTTCAGCCGTGTAGCAGTGCCAGGTTGCACAGTTAGCTGTATATAGAGGGATGTTGAGTGAAAGTGGCAGTGGAAGCTGTTTGGTGTGTGTGTGTGTGTGTGTGTGTGTGTGTGTGTGTGTGTGTGTGTGTGTGTGTGTGTTTGTGGTCAGGTACCTCCCCGCCCAGTCCGTGTAATTTACTGTGCTTGGCTGCGCAGCTCTCCTGATCCCGAGAAGCACATATGAACCCCATTGGCAGAGGGCACCAAGTTTCCCTCAGTCGCAGCCTGAACCCTGCACCCCCGTCATCTGGCCGCCTCTCCGACCTTGATCGCTGTGGTGGGAGTGGGTGTGTGTGTGGGCAGCCGTGAGTACGGGTGGCCAAGGTGCTCTGGTTCCAGCCTCGGGAGCTGCCGAGCTGCAGCCGGCCGGAGTAACCGAACCGCACCCTGCACCGAGAAAACACAGCGAGGCTGCCATCTCCCCGAGCCTGCCCTGCACATTCTGCATGTGTGCACCACCAGGATAGAGGAAAAACACCTATTTCCGTCCCAGCTGGGAATATATGAGCATGAATATAAAGCCGTGCACACTATTATTTGAGTCCAGACCGTGTGGGGAAAGTAAGAAAACAGCAGAGATAGTCGAGTGTGGAGAGGGAAGGAGCTAATGACAGACAGCTGAGGACGGCTAACCCTGTTTTTACTGCTCCAAGAACAACAAAGAGGATGGAAACTGGTCCCATTTATTCTATGCTGGCTCCTCTGGTATTGTTTGGTTCTTCTATACTTAGTGATTTTTTGCTTTAAGTTTAGTCTTTTAAGTCATTCATAGGCCTGACAACGAGCTCCCTCCATTATTACTCACAGTGCGCTCTGGTTTCCACACAGCCTGGTGTGTGTTATGAGGGTTACACACTTTGATTGAACTTAAACACAATGGCTCAGTGCTTGTTATTTATAGAGGACATTAATGTTCAAACGACATGCCGCATCAATTACACATCTTTACTTAAAGGGGATTTGGGACGTTAAATGTCGAGCTTCAGAGATGAATCTTTCAGCCCATATTTTTTAGTATCTGATAGTTTTCCAGTTTACGCTACAGAATCCAAACTTGTTTTTAAAACAGACGATGCTTCTGAGGATTTAGAGATGGTGTCGTCACCATATTCATATCTTCAAACAGTGGTCCCCCCCCTCCCCCCTTTTAATACCCTTCATAAAAGTAACAATCACACATGTTGAGTCATAATAAGGTAAAAAGTCGATGTGTCATCTGATATTCATGACTTGTAGAGAATAGTGCTCTCTGTTATATCTCCCCATCCCCAACCCAGAGAGCTGAATCCTTCAGGGGTGGGCTTTGCCAGCCATGCCTACATCTACCAGGAAACAAGGCGTGCATCCAAAACCTAAGACGGCTCATCCGGAAGGTCGGGGGTTCGATCCCCAGCTCCTGCAGACAAACGCCCCGATGTGTTCGAACCCTAAATCTCTCCCTCTGCTCCACCTGTGGAGCCGCCTCAGCAGAGCAAAGCATTCTGGGGTTTAGCAAAGTGTAGCGCATCCGATCGCTGATGTACAGCAACAATATTAAAGATATTTATCATAATAATCAAGACAGTCTGTCAATACTGATTTGATGTGGTGTAATCAAAGGCTGAACGATTTCAGGAAAAGATTGAATTGCGATTTTTCTGGCAGAAATTGTAATTAGATTTTTTTATCACGATTTTCTGAGATAACAATTGATACATTCGCGATGCTAACCGCTAGCATTCCTATTCAAATTGTCATAGACGTTAGCATCAAGCTAGCGGACTTTTCGGTTGTTTAGCATATTATGAGATGAATAGCTTATGTTTTGATGTCTCTTTAGTTTTACAGTGCTTCCTTTATTAAAGACTGGACAAAGAAACTTCAGCTTCTTTATTGGAGGAAAACTGTGAGCTATCTGTCGAGCTGTGTATCAGGCTATGGCTTTGGTGATCGAGTGATCGCATTTTTTGAAATCGCGATTTCGATCAGAAAACGATAAATCGTTCAGCTTTTGTATAATCCTCACCAGCCTGGTTTATCTGCTGTATATAAGAGACCAACCGTTATTTTTAATTTGTGGGGTTTAACGCTTGGTGCAAGTTAAGAGGAGCAGAAAAACCGAACTGCATGCTGGGATATCCTCACGCAGAGTCACCGACCGATGCATCCTCGGAGAAAGGAGGTGTGCCCAGAACTTTCGCAAATTTCAACCGTTCTCAGCGAAATGCGAACGTGTGTGTTGAGACGGTAACTCGACTTCTAAAGGTGGCGTTTCACGGGTACGCCAGAACGCCAGATTAGCGAAAGAGGACTCGTGTGTGACTCGTGTGCTTTTCTTCTTGCACACGTTGACGGAAGTCGTAGCTGTTCACTCGCCAAGTAAAAAAAAAAAAAGAATTAGTTCTTGCTGCTTTCATGTTTGCAGAAAAGAAGATGAAACTGTTGAGACTCTGACGCTGTCTGCTCATCTTTCATCATTCATCTCACTGATTTTATCACGAGTAGCCGAAAGGTCGACGATGATTTAGAGAGTTCTCAAAGATGGAGATCATATCTGTCTTTTATTTAGGACGTGGAGGGAGCTGACATGTCCTCTGCTCTCTCTCTCTCTCTCTCTCTCTCAGACGCTTCGTCTCTGTTTCCTCCTTTTCTTGAGTCTTGTTGTTCTCCTTCAGCCGAGAGGAAATCTCATCCTGAGAGCCTCAGCACATCCGTCTCGTAGATTGCTTTCACCTGAACAGCTTGTACTCGCTGCTCCCACATCCAGACAGAGATAAGAAAACCTATTCTGCCTTGTAGGCCGTCTCCTTCTCCCACGTTGGACTTTTTTCACTGCAGCCCAGACTTTCCATGTGGGAGAGAGAGAGAGAGAGGGCGAGTGTATTTACTCAGTACGATGATAAAGCAGCCCTAAAGATGGCACTTTACATCCTCCACCCCCGCGTCTTCAAAGAGCTCCTGCTGCTGCCTCATGTTTGAGATGGTGAAGGGGCCAAAACATGTGCAGAGGAAGAGACTCCCCGCGTCAAACCCGAATCCTTTCACTTCTCTCACTTCCTGCATATCGACGCTTTAAGTCTTCGCTGCCCAGCTCAATGCCGTTTCTCACAGTGTTAAAAAATAATCTGATTTTAAAGTGTTTGTGATGTTCATTGGAACGTGTGCGTTTGCTGTCATCGGTCAGAAAGTTCTCCAGCAGACCTCCTGACATCGAACACGCCGGCACGTTTGACCTCGTTAAAGAGGCGACACGTTCTGCAGATATCACTTATTATCTGCAGGGTTTTGGTTTTTTTTGTTATTTTGAATTTGACACATATTTATTGTGCAAACTAACACAACACGATACCATCATTTTAACTTCTGTGCCGTGTGATGTCAAATTAAACATACATGTTTAAAGCCTGGTTCACACGGCAGGATAATTACGCCGAGTTTGTCCCCGATTCTCTCCTTCCGATAATCTTCAGGACGCCCCGATCATCATCAGATAATCTTATCAGATCCTCCTGCCGTGTGTGGTGTGTTCAGACCGCTCTCGTCTGGTCGGAAGAACGTCGGGACCGCTCCGATCTCAAATCGGGGATATTCAACATGTTGGATTGTTTTGGCCCGATCTCTCATCATGTGTGGTGTTTCCCCCCCGCGAGGAGAAAACGAGCACGAGCCTGTTGACTGTGACGCGTAGCCAATCAGAAAGCGAGGTGACGTAGTGACGAGGAAGCACCGGTAGCAAAACAACAACTCACCTCCATATCATCATGTAGCAGGTAGAGCTCATGCTCCCGTTGTCTCCCCTCCTTTGACCGACGCCTCTTTTTAAAACGCACAAACGATCCCTGTTACATCCTCTTCATCCGTTTGTTGACTCTGGAATCACGTTTGATCTCGAGAGGTTTTCGGGGGACGTTGGCGAGTGAAATCGGTTGGTGTGTGGTGTGTTGATGTCGCCGTGTGGCCGCACACCACACACTGTACGACCAAAACTGTAAAACCTCCGATAATTTATCACCGTGTGTGTGTGATCTCTAAAGTTTGGGAAATCGGCCGACAATTTTAAAATCCTGCCGTGTGAACCGGCCTTTAGGAGTTTGGAGGTTTGACTGATGAATGGGTTCATGTTTAATGGACCTGAGCTGGTAAAGGACTTTTACCCAGTCACACCAGTTACCACACTGATGGCAGAGGCTGTTTGTAAAGTGTCCATCAGTATTAACTAAGTTCTGTGGTTAACACGAGCTGAAGAGACGTCGACCAGATAAACTACGTTAGCTAAGACCCCCGACGTGCTAACAAGTAGCTAACTGAGACTACAGCGGTTGTCATGGAGACATTAAACTCTCTCTCTCCCTCATCCTCCTCACAGCCTCTGGTCGTGTTTTTTTTTTTTTTTTTTTTTTTTCAGATCTCTCGTAAATATGAGGTTAATAAACAACTGTGATTGGCCGCACTGCACGACAAGCAACACGAGACGCGGCTGAAATACAACCCGACTTCAACATCAGATGTGCGACTCATCAATCAGGTCTGAAGTCGTCGATGACGCTGATGTTTTGAAGTACGGAGTATATAGAAGATGAAGTGGAACGGTCCCTGCGTGAAAATGGCGAGTTCCTTGCGTGTGTGTGTGTGTGTGTGTGTGTGTGTGTGTGTGTGTGTGTGTGTGTGTGTGTGTCTCCTCCTCGTCCACAGTGTCCTGCAGAGCTCCATAAATCCTTCAGCTCATTTGTCCCCGCTCCAGGACACACAGACACTCAAGGCCAGGCCTGGTTCTGGTCCAGCTCTCTGTCTCTCATGGACTCGTTCATGTTGGGACGTTTACAGGAAGCAGACGGTGAGTGTCAAACTCTGTCTGCTTATCTGAGTCTTCAGGTTCTCATCGAGTTTGACATAAACTGTGAAATCTTCACGGCCTTGGATACATCAGAACAATAACAACAACTCACACCGGACACTTTAACTTGGTGATTTCCAATAATCTGATGATCTCTGATTGATTTTCTGAGTTAAGTAAAAGGCATCCATGTTGGCTTTTTTTTTTTTTTTTAATTTTCAAATACTTCATCCATCCTTTATCTTCCGTTTATCCGGGTCACAGCGGCAGCAGGCGTCCCTCTCCCCAGTGACCTTTATCTCCTGGCGGGTGATCCCAAGGTCAGAAAGCTTCTCCCTCCAAGGTCGACGCACCCGGAAGACCTCCACAGAGGTCATCACCACAGGTCGGGGTTAGGGTTCAGATTTATGGTGAATCTGAAGCTTTACCTTTTTTCACCAGGACGCTCCGGCACAACACCTGCAAGACTGGTGACGCTGCACATCTCACAATCTGCCTTTTATATATATATATATATTTATATATTTATATATATATATATATATATATATATATGACACAGCCAATCAGTTGGCTTTGTTCAGCAGATATCTGTACAATCAATATTGGATGTTCGGCTTCTCTTGTTTTATCGTTTGCTTACGATGTGACTGAAAACTTCAAACTCGTAAGGTTGTGCAGCTTCAAGCCTGAAATCCTTCTAAAACAAAAGTTATTCAGACTTGAGAATAGATTTATTGATCCTGGATTTTTGCAGCCGACATGTTCTCCCTCTACAAACCCTGTTTTCCCTTCAGCAACGCACGGCGAGTTGAAACGTGATCAGTCGTTACAGACAGAAAGTCAAACTCGTCGTCTCCACTCTCGTGTGTAGAAAGAGATCAAACTGATCAGTTTTCAGCCGGACGTCTTCGTCCTCCATCAGAGACCATGAAACACAGTCAGAAGAACGTGCAGCGCTGATGCATCTCTTCAGTGTTCAAGAAACAAAATGTGTGTTTTTTTTTTATCATCATGTGTGAACTGACCTTTGAATAACACTCCCTCAAAGTGTGTGTGTGTGTGTGTGTGTGTGTGTGTGTGTGTGTGTGTGTGTGTGTGTGTGTGTGTGTGTGTGTGTGTGTGTGTGTGTGTGTGTGTGTGTGTGTGTGTGTGTGTGTGTGTGTGTGTGTGTGTGTGTGTGTGTGTGTGTGTGTGTGTGTGTGTGTGTGTGTGTGTGTGTGTGTGTGTGTGTGTGTGTGTGTGTGTGTGGGAGTGACTCCGACGTGAATCACCTCATAAATACTGGCTTTAATCGCTTGCTTGTGTGTGTATGAGAGGGAATTAGTGCAAAGAAATAAACAGTGAAATGCGTGTTTTACACACACACACACACACACACGCATGTTCGACCCTGGAGATGGGGGAGAAAATGTAAGAAATCCTGAGTCAGAACGCTTTGTGCCATTCTTTTCTGCTGTATCACACACTTCCAGGAATCAAACCCCCCCCCCCCCCCCCCCACAGTCATTAATGTGTTGGACCCGGTCAGAGGTGTTTCATCACTTTAATGGGCTCATACGTGTTCATTCTTTAAGTCACAATATTACATGCTAACTGCTTTTTAATGGCGCCACACTCATCCCACATGAAGTCTGAGCACAGACTCCCACTCACTGCCCGTTCACTCCTATCAAGAGCAAGAGTGCCCCCTACAGGCTGCAACAGACACTGCACTTCATGCTCACAGATGACCAACGACATGCCCCCCCTCCCTCTCTCTCTCTCTCTCTCTCTCTCTCTGTCTTTGCTATGGTGGAGAAGTTACTCAACAAAGTCTCTGCCTGGTTATGGAGCCTGTCTCCCCCCCCCCCCCCCCCTTTACCTCCTCACCCCTCAGCCTCCGCCTTCGTCTGACCAAATGGCCCAGAGAAAGCATCAGGGGAGCAGGCTGATGGCGAGCCGGGGGGAGGGGGGGGCAGAGAGCCAAATTAAAACCATGCTTCATCCAAACTCGAGCGAGGCCCTCCATCTCCCAGGAAAGCTCCAGGTTGTGTGCAAACATATATGCAAGTCACACAAGCACACACACACACACACACATGCAGCACACATATGGCCCGGTCAGGTCACTGACTTGGTATTCCAGCCATGACAAGAATGTGACTTTTTCAACGTTTGCGTAAACAAAGGAAGTTTTCAGATTTCATCGAGGTAAAAAAAAAAGAAGAAAGTTTTCCAGAAATGACACCATGACCGAACTCTTAACGCACAACTTTGTCCTCAAGACGAGCGAAGAGCAGGCTGTTATTTAATCCCCAGCTCTTTTATTTCTTTATTTTTACAGTATCAGTTTTACATAAGACTCTGGACCCGGGTCTGGTCCTGTTCGCCGGGCTGTGCGTCTGGTTCTTGTGTGAGGATGGCAGCCGTCCCAGTGTGAGCCCCTCTCTCTCTCTCTCCTCCCCATCCAGCCTCGGCCCAACGTCTGGAACAGATTACATCTGATATTAAACACATGGCAGCAGTTAGAAAGGAGAAAAGGCGAGAGAAGAAAAAGGATTTAAAAAAAAAAAGAAGTAAAAGAAATGAAAAACAGAGTGGATTTGTCGTCTCGCTCCGTCCTACCTTTGCCCTCGTTGGGTTCGAACGCCCTCCGTCTTTGTGTCTGTCCACTGCTGAGGGTACAAAGTAGAACATGTCAGTGTCTCCGCACACGCATGCAGCGTTTGATGCCTCTTTACTCAGCCAACAAAGTGTCAGCGGCTTTGAAAGGGCAGGAAATCTGAGAGGACGGGGGGGGGAATAAAATATGTAATAGTTGGAGCTCGAATTCCGATATAGGAGTCGCTTTACGAGATAAAGTGTGGCTCTCTGTGAAGCATCATTTTTACTCTCTCCTCCTCACAGATGGAGACGTGTTGTTGGGTGACCTGGCAGATAATGAGACGAGGGACTGAGATGAACCCTGAGATGGTATCAGGAGGCGGATCTCTTGTAAGGACAGATCAGAGACGAGTTGTTGTTGTCGTCGTTTGAGGTGGAATCGAAAAACATCCCTGATGTTCCCGTCGCTAATTTCTGCTTTTTCCTGTGAGGGCTCCCACAAGGGAGTCACCGCCCCCCCCCCCCCACCCCTCCGACCAGCAGGCTCCGAGACGAGCACTCAATCACGTCCGTGTCGGGTTATTTTGTGTGTGTGTGTGTGTGTGTGTTTACACTCAGAGTCCTGCAGGCTCTGAGGAAACAACAGGAGCAGAAACAGACTGCACAACCTTGACGAAAGTGTTGTTGTTGTTTGTTGATTTCCCTGAGACTGAACGTGCTTGTCTGATTTTCGTTTTGTTGTCCACTAGGTCGTCTGCAGCTCAGTCGCTATGGGAGGCCATGCTCACCAGTAAACACAAAGAGGGAGTGATGGAGGTCCGACGGCAGCTCGTGGAAGCAGCCAGCAAGGAGAAGCTGCCAATTAAGATGAGCATGGGTAAGAAAGAGACAACTGAAAATATCAAGTAATAAACATTCAAATCAGGTTGGATAAAAATAGATGTTCTTGAAGGGAGGTGCAGAACCACAGCGCCTCCTACAGGCATGCAGCGCCTCCTACAGGCATGCAGCGCCTCCTACAGCGCCTCCTACAGGCATGCAGCGCCTCCTACAGGCATGCAGCCATGCAGCGCCTCCTACAGGCATGCAGCGCCTCCTACAGGCATGCAGCGCCTCCTACAGGCATGCAGCCATGCAGCACCTCCTACAGGCATGCAGCGCCTCCTACAGGCACGCAGCGCCTCCTACAGCTCCTCCTACAGGCATGCAGCGCCTCCTACAGCTCCTCCTACAGGCATGCAGCGCCTCCTACAGCGCCTCCTACAGGCATGCAGCGCCTCCTACAGCGCCTTCTACAGGCATGCAGCGCCTCCTACAGGCATGCAGCGCCTCCTACAGGCATGCAGCGCCTCCTACAGCGCCTTCTACAGGCATGCAGCGCCTCCTACAGGCATGCAGCTCCTCCTACAGGCATGCAGCGCCTCCTACAGCGCCTTCTACAGGCATGCAGCGCCTCCTACAGGCATGCAGCGCCTCCTACAGGCATGCAGCTCCTCCTACAGGCATGCAGCGCCTCCTACAGGCATGCAGCTCCTCCTACAGGCATGCAGCGCCTCCTACAGCGCCTTCTACAGGCATGCAGCGCCTCCTACAGGCATGCAGCACCTCCCACAGGCATGCAGCTCCTCCTACAGGCATGCAGCGCCTCCTACAGGCATGCAGCTCCTCCTACAGGCATGCAGCGCCTCCTACAGCGCCTCCTACAGGCATGCAGCACCTCCCACAGGCATGCAGCTCCTCCTACAGGCATGCAGCGCCTCCTACAGGCATGTAGCGCCTCCTACAGGCATGCAGCGCCTCCTACAGGCATGCAGCGCCTCCTACAGGCATGCAGCGCCTCCTACAGGCATGCAGCGCCTCTGTCTTGCCGTGTTTTTTGCCCATGTGGCCACAGAGGAAATCTGAACCACATGTTGGCTTGATGACACACACTCTCTCTCACACACACACACACACACACACACACACGCGCACACACGCTGCTTTTGAAAACTTTTGTTCTTTGCTAATGAAGCAAAAAGGGGGGCTGCAGCCAGGGATGAAAATATGTGAAGGCACGCAAAAAATAGAGTCATTACATGTACAAGTTCTACAGTGACCTCCTGCAAGTTCACCTCCACGCCACCCTCTGACTCACATAGGTAATGGATGTCCTACACACACACACACACACACACACACAGAGTGCTAATATGCAGGTTAGCATCTGGCAGAAAGAGGGGCTTTTAAAAGGGAGGGGCCGTGTGGTCCCTCAGCTCCTATAATCTGTGAGGTAAAGAAGGTCTCGCCGCTCGGTAAGAGCAGGTTGTAATATGTAAGAGGTCTCACACACACACACACACACACACACACACACACACACACACACACACTCACTCACACTCTGCCAACCATCTGCAAACACATGGTGGTTTCCTTTCACACTTTTGTGCTACACAGCCGTCCTTCACAATCCTGGATGTCTGCTTTTCTTTTTTCTTTTTTTTTTTAATGCTTGAACAAATCCACAACAAAGACAAACCAAGCTGCAGATTTGTGACAATAAAAGCAAACGAGTTATTAAGAAGGTGCATTGAAAGATACAGTATAACACACATTGGAGAGGATGCAGGAGACACGTTATGGTTGTCCTTCTTGATCCCCCCCCCCCCCCCCCCCCCTCCCCCGACAGAAACATCCGTACCAACAGTGTCAGAGGTCAGCAGAGGTCACATGTTCTCCACCTCCAAGTTCTTGACTAAACAGGTTCCACACTGTAACAGAGAACACGTGTCTGAATTCTGATGGAAATAATCTGGTTCGTTTAACGTCTGTGAGACAGTCGTTGTGTTTGTGTCCGACTAGATTAACAAAATAATCTTCAAGTAAAAGCCTAAAATAAGAGTTTTAAAACACTTGTAAACGTCGCAGGGTGATGATGCAACAAACGGAACTGTCATTCCAAACAAACAAACAAACAAACAATGCGAGCGCACTTTGACCCTGAAACATGAAGAAGAAGAAGACAGATAATCTGAACTCCTCTGGAAAAACTGACAGTCTGTTGACTTCACGTCTTCCCTGAGAGAGAAGTGGGGCACTGTAAACCCCCCCCCCCCCCCCCCCCCCACACACACACACACACACACACACACACACACACACACACACACACACTGAACCTTTATACCCTGACTGGCAGAAGACCAGATCCCATGAAGCCCCCCCATGAGCTCCCTGCAAACCCCCCACATCGGTTCCCATCCTGCCCACCAGCAGCACCGGCAGAGTCCACAATCCGTTCATGAGACCGCTCTAAACCTTTACCAAACACACACACACACACACACACACACACACACACACACACACACACACACACACACACACACACACACACACACACACACACACACGTTGTGCCCACTCCCTCTGGAGGAGAGCAGAAAGGTCCACTCCCACTCGGACGTGTTCTCACTGTGGAAGGTTTTAATGCAGATCAGGGGAGAAAATATTCTATCAGGACACGACAGACACACACACACACACACACACACACACACACACACACACACACACACACACACACACACACACACACACACACACACACACACACACACACACACACACACACACACACACTCTCTTTGCTCCAACTTGGCTTCTTTTCATCTCAACAGGATAAGATCATCCAGAGAGAGACAGAAAAAATAATCCATTTCTCAGAGCCTGAGTTTGACCTATCAGCTTTTTTCACAGCACAATGAGATGATGAAATTCCCTCGCTGTGATGTGTGTGTGTGTGTGTGTGTGTGTGTGTGTGTGTGTGTGTGTGTGTGTGTGTGTGTGTGTGTGTGTGTGTGTGTGTGTGTGTGTGTGTGTGTGTGTGTGTGTGTGTGTGTGTGTGTGTGTGTGTGTGTGTGTGTGTGTGTGTGTGTGTGTGTGTGTGTGTGTGTGTGTGTGTGTGTGTGTGTGTGTGTGTGTGTGTGTGTGTGTGTGTGTGTGTGTGTGTGTGTGTGGTTATGCTGTAGAGTCCAGTGTTTATCTTGGGTGTTTTTGCTCTTAGCAGGGAATTAGTAAGACATCTTTGGTTTCATCGTCCTAAAACATGCGTTTATCAGCCCATCTGCGAGTGTGTGTGTGTGTGTGTGTGTGTGTGTGTGTGCGTGTGTGTGTGTGTGTGTGTGCGTGTGTGTATATATTACGTGCAGTGTAAATGAGATGTGTTGACAGGGCCTGCAGCAGCAGAGAGGAGTGAGGCATTCATTGTTTGAGGCAGTCAGATTTCCGTCGTTCGTTCAGACGACGTTACTGAAGTTTGTGTCTCCACTTTGTCGTAAATGAAATCAGATCAGCTTCTTCCCATCATCCTTTGTGGCCTCACATTGACTGACCGCAGTGTTACACAAAATATGTTCCCTCAAAACGTCCCGCGCTCTCGTTGTGATGTCATCACAAAGTGACAGCTGATAGGTGCAGAAATGGCGTTTTTTTTTTTCCGCCTGTTTCGACGCGTTCCGTCACCTCAGAGACACTGACCAATGAGAGGAGAGCGCTCAGAGGTGGAGAGCGTGAACCAACGGGACCACGTTTCTCGCCTCCTGAGACGAGACCGCCGTCGTTTGAAAAGCGGCCTCGCTCTCTTCCTTCAGACTTCTCCTCCGAGACGTCGAGACGCGTTTTCATTTTTGATTTTATATCCTTTCATAATCAAACTTCTGGTTTACTCTCTGGTGTTGTAGAGACGTGCACACACACAGGGAGCGCACCAGAGCGGTTGCGGGTTCGAGACCTTCCTCAAGGGACCCTCAGCAGGACTCGGGAGGTCTCCTGTCGACCCTCCAGCTCCGAAGTCGTCTGGTAGAGCGTGATATCACTGAGTCGTGTGTTTGCAGACACGACACATGGCAGAGCATCAGCATGTTAGCAACGTCATTATGAGCGCGTTAGCATGCTTATATTCAGCGTGACGCTCGGCACAGTGCAGCCTGAGGAGGATTAAATTAGATTATCTTTAAAAACACACACACACACTCCTGGAGGAATAATCCGTCTCAGTCATCACGGAGGATTCATGCTTGGTTCTGTATCTGCACGCCGCCTCCTTCTTCTCAATTTGCTGCGTTTGGGCCTTTTGTTGGCGTCAGCCTTTGCTCAGCAGGGGGGGGGGTGATGATGGGACCCTGTAAAAAAGGTAGCGACCAGGTGCTAGATCATTAGCACTAATCCGAGAGGAAGCAGAGGTGTGTGTGTGTGTGTGTGTGTGTGGGGACTTTCAGTGTTGTGTTAACAAACCCCAACCAACAAATCCCACTCATTAAAATATGCAACAAAACAACCGCATGAATGCAGAGACTTTTCCACATTAAGATCTGATTTAGTGACGATGAAACTTTGCACACGGTTTATAAATACGACACAGATTGAGTCTATTTTTAAGACTTATTTCAGCCTAATAAAAACTTCTCTTCCACACACACACACACACACACACACACACACACACACACACACACACACACACACCAAGCTGTTCTGATTCATCGCTGCCCTTTAAGCTCTTCTCTCCTGCACACTGAAGTCTGAAAAGAGCTCCAACATGCATCCACACGTAAACCTTCCAGGACTTCCCTTCTTTCAGGGTGCATAAATTAAAGTCTCCCAGTCGTCCTCCTGTGTCCCCCCCCCGTCCCCCCGTCCCCCGTCCATGCTGAATTACTTATGAGTCTGTCCAGCTGCTGGTGCTGGGGGCAGACCGCTGCTCTCTTAGCCCCTGAGTAACCCTCTCCTCTTCCAGTAAGTGGACTAAATCATCGCTCCTCTCCTGCGTTGTTCACGACTTTGATCATGACCCAGCTTCAGTTGGCACTCCTGCACATCGGGCTGAGATGGTGCTGCTGTCATAAATATACAGCCAGAGGAGCATGCGAGTGGCCTGAAGGTTCAGCTTTGTTTGACTCTGGGCGTAAACACGTTGGCCGTACGTCAGCGGAGGAACGTAACAGGAAGGACATTTCATTATTAGAACTCCCATTCTCTGATTCACCGAGAAACATGTGTAAACAAATGGGTGGTTTTGTAGCAGAGATTGGAAACATTTAAAAAGAAAGTTATTCTCTTTGATGACGACATGAAACTCGAGATGAAGACCAGACCGGGGGAATAAGAGACGTAGCTTCGTGTTCTCCTTTTGGCTTTCTGTCATTTAGTCCTCTTTTTGTTTTTTCCCATTTTTCCATCTTTATCTAGAATCACAAATCAACACTGATCACTTCCTGCATCGTTTGATATCTGTACTTTTTTTTTTTTTTTTTAAATGTACAAATGTGAAAAGAACTCGGGGTGTTTCGAAATGGCAAAAAGAATAAAATGAGAATTTACAAGCAGTTCAACAAAAGAAGGGCGTTTCGGAGTTTTGTACATTTTCCATTTTTCCCAAATTTCCTCCAATCGAGCTTCCTCTATTCTCACAGGAAAGGTCATTTTTCCATTATATAGATGTAAATAATGTTATAGCATGCATATATGTCTGCTTACATCTGTTTACATGCATATCTTTGGTTAAATTCTTCAGTATAGTTGCACTGTTGTTCATTTGCTGCTCTGTGTGCCCTTGAATTGCCCCCCGGGGACAAATAAAGTTTTGTGAATTGAATTCCTCTTCAGATGGGCTGATGGGCTATTAAGCCATTTCTTAGTAATTGCTTTTTTTTTTTTTTTTTTTTTAGCAGCGACAGTACGCTCTTTAATTTTTACAGATGTTTAGTGTAGAGAACCAAAGAGAAGTTCGTCCCCATCATCACTGAATCTGTGTTTGTACCGAACGACGGAAAGCATTTCTGATTGGACATTTCTAATGGTTAGAATTTATTTTGATCCTCTTTTTGATGCCCCCTGGTGGCCAATAGAAAGAAAGCAGGCTAGATGCACTGGTACAACTTTGAAACCCAATAATCTGTCCTTTATTTATATATATATATATATATAATATATATATATATATATATATATATATACACACAGTCTTAGCTTATGACTGTATGTTTAACCTTCTCGTGTTTTCACCTCATAAAAATGACAAAAGTAACTTGTTGTGTGTTTTATCGCTAACAAAAAGTTATTTGTCAAATGTAATATCTGACGTGGACTGGACTGTGAAAGAACAATAACTTCTAACAGGTGATTTTTTTTTATTGCAGGCTTTAAAATAAGAACTTTTCCTGCAGTTTAAAAAAAGCTCGACAGATCGTCTCCTCAAATGTTTTGCATCTGGAAACAAGATGCTGGAGGAATCACAGATCTGTTTAGTGACACAGATAAGGCTTGTTTGATTGTGTAATGGAGAACAGGCTTTTGTGTGGCTTTCTCATCTTCTGTTCTTTTTCCAACATTTCACATTTTCTCACTCGCTCTCCTGTGATCTACCCGGGCTGTAAACTCTGATATATTTGGCCCTCGGTGCACCATTCTTTGGTTGCCTATTCTCGGGCTTGAATTATGCTTGGCTCTTGCCCCGGCCGTGTTTCCTGGTTCTGTGCTGAATTATGGTTGGCACATCCAGCTCTGTGAACCCACTTTACACTGCCAGGATTTTATGGCTTGATATGTTCACAATAGAGCTTTTCAGGATTTTTTAGATGCGTTCGGACTGAAGCATTTACCCGCAACAGAAAAAATAAAAATCAGCACAGAAGCGTCGACTTTCTCCATATTATTCGTACAATTTCGAGATGTTTTTTCAACTGTTCCTGAATGATTCCCTCCAACTTCCCTTTCAAACATAATTTGAAAACGTTGCCACTCAGTCTTCAGAGTTTGGATGTTTTCTGGTTGTATTGGAGCTTTTTCTGTTACTCCTCTACTTTTTTTTTTTTTTTTCTTGTTTGGCCTCGCTAAAGAAAACACTGGCCATGTAGTCCAACAGGAAATACTCCCACATCTGGTGCTGGTTCAGAACATCAACATGAAGAAGAAGGCTTTATTGGGGGGAGTTAATGTGTGCCCTCCTCTCCATCCCAGCCCCTCGTACCTTCAGGCCACCATACCCCCCCCCCCCGATCCCCGGCCTTACACCCTTTACCCCGTCCTTCCTGTGTCTTTGTGACTCTTCACGGGAGGCCTGGTAGGAGGTAGAGGCTCCTTCACTTGTTATTCCTTCCACTTACAGATTCTTGGTATCTGAATTAGGAAATGAATTACTAACTCGACTTCCAGTAATCCCTAAAATGAAACCCGCTTTTTTTTTTATCTGAAGTCGTCTCATTGGTTGGTTGCAACATGCAACATGAAGCATGATGAATACATGTAAAGGTGCAAACAGCTTATACCTGCTCTGCTCTACAGCTGCTGACGCTTCGCCATATTTACTGTGACTCATCTTTCCAGAGAAGCGATTCGACCTTTGACCCCTGTGACTGGATTTCTGGTTTCTGTACATCCCGAGCTATCGCTGAACGTCGTCGTTTATGTGTTTATTGGACGTTCTCACCGAACCTTTTTCACATGAGCGTCACTTTTTTCACCATTAAATCTAAAGCTAGCTGATGACTCGCTTCAGCGTCTTCTGACAGAATCCAAAGTGAAGTCAAAGTTAATAAACGCAGGTTCCCACATCGTATTTAAAAAGGATGCAGCATGAGACACTCCTGTGTTGTGTTTAGTGCTAATGCTCGTATCGTGCTCATGATGAAATAGTGATTAATTGTGCAGTTTTTGTCGAAGAAGAGACACTCATGGAAACACTCTGATAGTACCTCACTCACACACACACACACACACACACACACATACACACACACTTGTGAACAGTTCTGTGGGTCTCAGTGAGATAATATTATTGTCTGTTATGGAATCAGTTCCTCCCCTCTGCTCTGAGCGGAGTGTGTGATCTTTATTAAAAACGCTGTTTGGCTTGGTAAAGGCTGTCTATGTGTTCTGTTTCTACACTCAGCTCAGAGTGTGTGTGTGTGTGTGTGTGTTGTGTGTGTGTGTGTGTGTGTGTGTGTGTGTTGCAACCTTTAACACCTGTATTTGTTTGTGACCTGAAACACCAACAAAAAAAAAGACAAAAAAATCATAACACTGCATGATGTCATCTTCGATCATTCAGTATTGATGGATGATTTTGTGTCTAATCCAGATGTTTTTTTTCTTCTCAGGCCGTGTGACCCCTGAGCAGCTGTGCTCCTACGTGCAGCTGTTCCGCAGCAGCTGGGGGGCGCTGGAGAGTCACTGCGGGGTGCTCCAGCTGGGCCTGGCCACAGCCCAGACTCTACGCCACGCCCACCTGCCCCGCTGGGACGCCTGCCTGGCCTTCGAGAGGCTGCTGCTGCAGGTTCGTACTCGACTTTCTGCAGGCGACGTCTCGTTATAACAATCCTGACATGAGCGGGTGAAATCATCCTTCTTGGTTTACGCTCGTGCCGATGTTCTAAGAACCTGGGAACGCTAAGATGCTTCTTTAAACCAGAAATGCTGATGCATTGGGGGCGCTGGTGGCACAGTGGTTAGTGCACGCGTCCCCATTTATGGAGGCTACAGTCCTCAACGGGAACGACCCGGGTTCGAATCCGGCTCCTTTCCCTCTCTCTCTCTCTCTCTCTCTCTCTCTCTATGATTTCCATCTTCGTCCACTTTCCTATCTCTTCAAAAAGGGCACGAAAAACAATCATTAAAAAAAAAAAAAAAAATGCTGATGCTTCAGTCTTCGGACACCAGAGCTCATTAAAACAACAGACCAGTTTTCCTGCTCGATCCTGCGAGTCCTCGCTGCCTTAACGAGGCCGTTTGTTATTCCTTTAAAGCGACTTTGGGTTTGAAATGTTACGTTCGGGTTCAATGCAACATAATAACACAAGAAAAACGAATGCGGTGCACCAACAACGTTGTTGTTGTTGTGTGATGTAAAATCACTGTGAATGTCGATGACGTTTGGTGGCTTTAAAAAAAAAATAAAAAAAAAAGACGTAACATCTGTTACTTGTTAAAAAGTCAAACACACGAGCGAAGCTTCTTTTCCATATTAATTATTTTCATGACGTTGACAACATGAACCCATCAGTGACATAAAGAGGAGCTCTGAGTGATTTACATGAGAGGATAATATTACAGTGTTCAGCTGCTGCAATCAACACTGATTTAGCCTTTTGTACATTTATACACAAAATATAAAAAAGCATTGCTCTGGGTTCATAAGAACAGGAATTCTCCTTCAGGTAGAAAAACATCACATTTACTGGCAGTTTGTAGTTACCTCTGTAATTAGTCCCTCACATCTTTCCGTTTGGGTAAATATTTATTACTGATGCTCAGCAGGTAAGTGGGTGTTTGTGGTTCGCTCGACGGAGGCCAGAGTGTTGTGTTAAACTGACGGAGAGTGGAAAAAATGCAGATTCCCCCGTCCACCATAAATAAGCTCGCTTGTGTTTGTAAGGAAAAAACATCGGAGTCCAGTAAATGCTGCAGAAAAGTCCAGATTTCCACCATGTTGTTTTGGAGGCGTTCTGGTTCAGAGTTCAGAGTTGGACTGTGGGAAGGAGCGAGAGGAGAATCTGAAGACGTCGACGGCACATCAGCTTCAGATATTTTAGGAAATGTCCTCGACGCAGAGCTTAATGGCGCCATACTCTGCACTATTAACTTTATACTGAAGCCCTTTCTCCCCCTCTCTTCATTGAGCCTCTTTATGTTCCTGAACCTGTAAAGCAGAGCAGCAAGACAGACGAGTCTTTAGGAACTTATTAAAGTAAATCACGCTGGAAGCGGTGCCCCGTGCCAAATTGGAATTTAAAAACAACCTCATAAAGCTTAGTCCTCGGCTGGGGCCATCGCTGCTTTATTAAATAAAAGGAAGAAGACTTTAAGGGGCTCACCGTTCCAGGATCCATTTAGTCCTGGACTCGGCTTTGATCCCCCCCCCCCCTCCCTTCATCGACGTCTGCTCCACCTGGAGAAGTCAGAGCACACCTTTTCTCTGTGAGTGTGAGGATGAGACCTGGAGCTGGGGTCTCATTAACCTGTCGTTGTGTTGGTTGTGTGTGTGCAGCACTTGGCCTGCGTTCAACGTGACATTCCTCGGATTTAGATCTCACAGTCGAGCCTTGAGCCCGATGTCAGGGTCCATGTTTGCAATCAAAACGAGCCCGAGTTTTATTGAGGTATTAGGGGGAAATGAGTTGTGTGTCCTCCGTGCCCCCCCTCCCCCCCTCCTTCCTCTGTTTATTTAATTTCCATGTGTTTTTTTTTTTTGGACAGAGAGAAGTTAATTACATGAGAAAATGGCGGGGCTGAAACGCGTCTGGGCCGGGCCCGGCGGTCGGCTTGTGTTTGCTCTCTCTGAGTGTGTGAGGGCTTCTGTGGGTAAAGAGACGGTCACTCAGTGCCTGTGGACAGTGTCGGTCCAGTCAGGCCTCTGTGGTCATCTGAGAGGGGAAGGGTGGGGGGTGGGGGGGCTTTGCAGTGGGCTGCGGCTGGACGGAGGCACGGGGGCCGTTGAGTTCAGGACTGCACACAACCAGCCGTTTAATGCACCTTATTTACTGAGTCCAAATCCTGTTCCCAGTCCACAGTGCAGCGTCTGATGCAGGACGTGTTCGCTTCTCAAGAAAGGAGGAAAATGTGAAAGTGTGTCTGACCTGTCACGTCTTTGTGCTCTCTGCGTTATTTATATTCATTTATTGTATTTATTGGGGGAGGGTCAGACTTTAAGCACCTTGACTGACGCCTCAGGATTTACCTTGAGTTAATACTTTAGTTGTGTTCTGAGTTCTTAGCCACCCTGAATGTGCCGACTGTAAAGTACCCCCCCCCCCCACACACACACACACACACACACACACATCCCCCAGACTCTCTCACTGTCTGGCTTGTCGCTGGCTTTTCGGTCTGAATGCATCAGATTGAGCAGACCTGGTCCAGCTCCAGCCCACATAAAAAAAAACCAGAGAGTGCACGCTGGACCCGGGGAAACACACTCCCTCTTTCACCACTTCCCAGAACATCACAGGAACGCTGACCGGCCTTCCCATCAGCACGCCGGACCTCACCAAACCCAAACACGTACGGCCCGCGGTGGTGGACGTGACCGATTGTGATCGACTCTTTCTCTTTACTCGTCCAGTCAGTGATGACAGCTGTGCAGCAGAGAGGAGCTAACCCCCTCTCACCCCGGACCGTTGCTCCTCTCTTCTGGGATTACCAGGGCGAGCCTCTCCAAACATCCAGCTTTGACTTATTACTGGTCACCACGCTGCAGAGACACGAAGCTGCACTTGGCTGCATGTCCCCGCTCTCCCATGGGTCAGTGCAGCTGCCCGCCTGCTCCTTATCTGTCTCTGCTCAGTGTTTGTGTTTCACTCTGAAATATAAAGGAAGGAGCCAAAACGCCGGCGTTCATTTACAGTCGTGGAACTCCACAGAAAAACAACACAGTTAAAATGCTCCTGACTTCATTAACAGAGACTCTGGGGAACTTTTGGTCGATCTTATCTCTTCAGTCCAACTGAAGTGGAATTTAAAATTCAACTAAAGTTCAACTAAAAATGTGTCAAATCCGTCAAAGTGTGTTTAATTTAACTCCAGCATCAGTTTCTCGACGTGCTTCTTGGATCCCGAGCCGCCGCGCTCTTCATCGTCGGACTTCACAGCCAGTTTGCTACTTGCTGAGATTTTAGTCAGTTGTTAAAATGAGTTAGTTCGATCAACAGGACGAAGGTCCAAAAGGACACATAGTGGAGTCAGAGACACTTCCTTCATCCTCGGTGCTTTTAAACGGGGAGAAGGACAGTTTAAAGCTAGCATGATTTTAAAAGTAGCATCCTCTTTGTTCTCCGTGTTCACTCGCCCGCCTCCCCTCTAAAGCCACGCCCCCTCACTTACATGCTCTCGCCCCATTGGTCCAGAATTCAGCTCATGCTTTGAGTGTGGGCTCGTGCATGCACGGAGCAGAGAGGCGTGTGATTGGTTAACAAAATGTGTACCGAGTGACGACATTGGTCGAAGTTTTTACGTGTTTACAAACAGACAGATGCAATAGATGACTTTTTTTTTTTTTTTTTTTTTTTTTCCAGAGCACCTGAGTTATTAATTACTGTCAAAGACAATTTATCTCCCCTGCCTTTAACTGTGCATGCAAAGGGCAGTGATTGTGATATTTGAATAATCTCACTCCTGATGATCTCCTTTGTTTTTGGAGGCTTCAGTATTAAACTCTCCTCAGGAGGTTTAACATCCTCAGTGTGGGGACTCAAACCCACACCGCCCGCTTTCAGGACGACAGCCTCCGTACATGGAGGGCACAACATAACCACCGTGAGGTTATCCACATTTATAGCCTGTCTTAACCAGGAAAAGCTTTAAAAAAAGGACGACGTGCACTTTTTGTTTTTGTTTAACAGACACGACGACTAATCTGAATCGATGTTTCCGATCGACTTATCGGGTCTGTTTGGGTTTCATAGTAATGCTGCAGGTCTCACATCTTGATGCTCGTTTTATGCCAGTTATTAGTGACCATTAAAAAAAAATAAAAAAAATCTGACATCATCAGCCAACACTTTTTTAAATAACATATCGCACAAATATGCAAAGCGTAGACTCCCATTTTAAATTTGACAGTTTCTGAAGTCAGATTATTTCTTTGTGTTTCTCTGTATTGAACAATCTCAGACTAAAAGAAGTGTAACTGTCCGTTCATAGAGAAGGAGGGAAGGTGCTGATAGGCTGCGTCCCCGTCTCACCTGTGGCTCCTGTTTCTTTACTCCGTCTGCTGCCCCGCCAAAATAAAAGTACAAGCCCAAAAAAATACACCTTTAAAAGTAAGTGTGTGTGTTTTGGAATCTCTTTTTGACGGCTGCAATTTGCACTTTTTGTCTTGCGGTCACATTTTCCCCACGAAATGACCCCAACATGAGATCAATGAATGACACACCTGAGACACCTTCCTGTATGTGTGAGTGAGGCGAGCCAGCAGCTGGATCCCAGGTTTGTTCACTCTTAAAGACAGAGGGTCCACTTTGTGATCCGATGGTGTTTTTATCGTGTGTCCCACCTGCACGTGTTGTAATGACTCTGTGCAGATCCATCATCTCGCTCCTTTAAACAGACTGTGGAGCTGTGATTGATTGATCGCATTGATGAGCTGTGATACGCTGATCAATCACTGGGATTACTCTTTAACAATGAAATACTCTTACAGTAGAGACATCCCGACAACAGTGATAACAGGAAGCAGAAAATATTTCACATTTTTTAGATTAAAAAAAATCATTCAAATTCATCAAGAAGCAAATTATTTGTTGATTTCAAACAGTAAATCAATAAACTGTTAAACTGATGGGGATTAAAGTGCTCGTGATAAAAGGGGAAATCCATCCAGTGTTTTAGAAACGTTTTTTAAACCTTCTTCCAACTCAAAATAAATAATAATAGTGTGTGCACTTTAACGGTTTGTGAAGAGACTTCTGAACCCGGCTCATTGTGACACCTGGACACACGACACCTGGACGCACGACACCTGGACGCACGACACCTGGACACACGACACCTGGACACACGACACCTGGACACACGACACCTGGACGCACGACACCTGGACGCACGACACCTGGACGCACGACACATGGACGCACGACACCTGGACGCACGACACCTGGACGCACGACACCTGGACGCACGACACCTGGACGCACGACACCTGGACGCACGACACCTGGACACACGACACCTGGACGCACGACACCTGGACGCACGACACCTGGACACACGACACCTGGACACACGACACCTGGACACACGACACCTGGACGCACGACACCTGGACGCACGCTGAAGAGCAAAAATAAAAGCAGGAAAATAAGAATATGGGACCTTTAATATTTACAGTTTATAATCAATCAGACTTTATTTTCCAAATCACTTTAAACAACAAACATGCATCACCAAATGCTTTTACATGAAAACAGTGTGAGAGAGGTCCACCTCATGATCCCAGGGGGGGGGAGGGGGGGGGGGGGATTTTCTTCAGGTCTAATGATCATTTTTAACTTCATGGATCGGCTCCGACACTTTTTGGTTCCCTTTTCAGTCTTTTCTCTTCGTCGCCAAACAAATCCAGCAGAAACTTTTCCAGCCTGCTGTTTCTGCTGCTGAGTCAGAAATAATTCTCCAAGTCTGCTGTATTGTGTGAGTGTGTGTGTGTGTGTGTGTATGTGTGTATGTGTGTGTGTGTGTGTGTGAGTGCTGACCCACATACTCCATTAACCCCCCCGGTACAGTGTCGGTGTGTGTGCGTGCCCCTTCACCTCGTTGTGTGTGACCCTCCTGGACACTAACCTGACAATCGTGTGTGTGTGTGTGTGTGTGTGTGTGTGTGTGTGTGTGTGTGTGTGTGTGTGTGTGTGTGTGTGTGTGTGTGTGTGTGTGTGTGTGTGTGTGTGTGTGTGTGTGTGTGTGTGTGTGTGTGTGTGTGTGTGTGTGTGTGTGTGTGTGTGTGTGTGTGTGTGTGTGTGTGTGTGTGTGTGTGTGTGTGTGTGTGTGTTATTTAGCATCCATGTAAAGCTGTATGAAGGCAGCCAGCCTCTGAATATTTAACAAGCACTTCTGCATATATGCAACATCTGGACTGTGTTATCTTTGAACCACAACAACAAGCTGAAGGGAGAAACGTTGATATTAGCCTGAGGTGACTTTCATCTTATCTGAGCTGCATGCCACAGACTGACTCTCAGACAGGGGGGGGGGGGGCTGTAAGCCTGAAATTGGTCTTTCCCCCGGGGTATGGAGTCTGTCCCCACATCGCAGACATTCCCCTTCTTCTCCATCGTTGCCGCATCCTCACAGACCCCCCGTCCCGTCCCCCCCCCCGTCCCGCGTTTCGCTGCAGATTGTAACAAACGGGTGTGCATGACTCGGGGGCACGGCCCCTGAGATGTCCAGCTCTGACCTCCTCCGCTTCCCCACTGTTTAACAGCCTCACATCTGCACTGAACTGGACTGACTGTCTCCCCATCCATCCACCTTCAGAGCCACATCCAACCCCCCCGCCCCCCCTCGACCCTGAAGCAACAAGGTCCGCACACAGGCTGAACCACAGGAGCCGGACTCCTGTCTTTCCCCCCTGACAAACACATCACTCTGGATCTCTCCTGCCGCCTTCTTTTCATCTCTTTTCAGGGATCATCATCAACATTGACCATTGTCACATGTGACTCTGTGACCACGACAACAGACCTGTTTGGGCCGTTTCTCTTCACACACACAGCTCAGCCCAAAGAGCAGCTTGGGATTGGGATCAGAAAACAGAAAGTGTGTAGCATACTCATACTGCTCTGTTCCTGTTTAAGTTCCTTCTTTCCACAGTTGACTCGAACACTTTGACCTGGGGTCATCATGTCGTCTTCACCTCCAGTTTGCAGCTTTAATATCCATGTTTTACACAGGCACCTTATCGCTTGCTCTTCTGAATGTGTGCTTGAGAGGGAAGAAGAGTGGACTGTTCCTTTTACAAAGGACTTCAGTATCCTCCAGAAACACATAAAGCACAGAGTACAGATATCACAGAGGCTCCATTTATAAAACTGAGGACAAAGATACAGACGTTTGATCTACAACATTCAAACTCCAAACGAATCTTCAGAGGCCTTAAACCTCCTCTGATCTGGGATTCAACTCTGCATTCAATGTGAGTGTTGGACCCTGTGTCTCAGGTTTTGTGCTGATCAGAGCGTGGTCAGGGTCAGAGGTGATGCTGATCACCAGCCTGACATGTGTGTTTTTTATATCGTAGGATGATTCATGAATGCCACCTGAATCGGATCAGAACCTGATCTGACTGACTGACTGACTGTCCACATTACACGTTGTAAGTGACCTGCCTGTCCGTATTGACCTGGTCTGATCCACATTGGTTTCTATGGTAACGGGTTACAACCAGGAAATACAACCGCAAAATGGATGATTCAAACAATCTCGTGGATCAGTCCGTCCACGAACTCGTTTTTACGACATGTCTGTTTTGACTCATCTGACCAAAGTCAACGTCCTGCTGGTCAGACAAGGAGACTGCTTAAAAATATCCAGGCTTATTTTAAAAGTCTATTCTGGTCTGAGAGAGAACGAGAGAACAGCCGAGAGACAAACAGAGTTTTTATCCTGTGAGGAATGTTTCTCTGTCTCAGGATGAAAGATGAGAGCCCGAGCCAGAACGTCTGTCATGCTTTCTCCTTACATGATGCTAGCCGTCTCCACGGCAACCATGTCATCTGTAGGTCAGGGGGGGGGGAGTAATTTCCACGTGGATCTAGGATGAAGCTGACATAAGAGAGGCACACCTGTGCTAATGAAATACGCACATAAAGGGACATGCAAGCCGACGTTTTGTTTTTGACTTCTCGACGAATACAAAAGAATCTGCTCTCGATTCACCAACAAATCCAAAACAGCAGATATCCACATTCTTATTTCCATTATTTTTTCTGTGTCATTTGATCTTATTGAAGAACATGTTTCTAGAAGTTCTCACTGCTGTGTCTGTTTGACCACTTGTAAAAAATACTGCAGTATAGCTTCAAATGACACGAAGGATGACGACGACCTCGAACAACTAGCAGGGATAAAATCCCTTTAATATTTCTGCTATAGTTTAATTTATACTGTGCATTATTTAAATCTTATATTTCTGCCATAGATTCACATTTCATAATGTGCAAATATTTATTTTATATTTCTGCAACAAGAACAGTTGAGTGAACATGTAGCACGAGGAGACTCTCCTGAACAAGATGAATTATCTGTAGACCAGGTTCTTAAACACGAGATCAGCAAAGATAGGAAATCTACTCTAAACGTAAATGTTCCTTCATTTTCTAGACTAGAAGATTTTACAGCAGGAATGCGAACACGGCGTGGAGCTAGTTCTAACATGACCAAGTCAAAATGATCTACCAATACATGTATTTAGAAAATGTAAAAATGCATTTAGACACAGGTACATGTCCTGGTTTGGGCTCATGGTCAGGATATTTATCAATATTTAATAATATTGTTTGGTATCTTGGCTTTTATTGAAGCCCAATAGTGAATCTTTTGGACAAATAATCTGGTAACTGTTGATTTAATGCTTCACTTTAAGGACTTTGTTTTTATTAAAAGAAGGTTCAATAGGACGAGTGCAGAGACAGAGACTTCTCAGTTTAACTTACAAATAAACGTTTATTAGCAATGTTTTCATACCAGACCTTCATCAGGCTAACAGCCCCTAAGTAGCAGTGTGCATGATGAAGGTTGTCAATAAATGTTCTGTATGGTTGGAAGTTGGACAGTAGAGCATTGGAGTTAACCTTTAAATAAATAAGATACATAAATATATATATATAAATGTCCATCATCAGGATATTTTATACAGTTTCATTCATTTTCTACCACTTACCCCGGGCTGGGTCGCAGGGGAACCAGCCTCAGCAGAGACGTTCAGTCTAGAGCTTAAAGAGTTTCCGAGATGGAATTCTGACTTTAGGAAGCGTTTCTGATGATGTATCGGAGCGGGGACTTGGAATTTCCAACTTCAGAATTCAAATAAAAACACAGCATCATACTCAGCATCATAATCGTTGATTGATTCCATCGCCTTTGATGTCTGATGTCATATGATGTCATATGATGTCATCAGACGTCTTTGAAGAAGAAGGTATATCAGCTCAGAATCAGAACTATTCTTTCAGTCCAGCCAGGAGAGACAGACTATCAGACACACAAACAGTGAGCTTAGCATTACACAAGTTTTGAGAAATGGAGAGAATTGTGAAGAAGAACGCCAAAAAAGGCAAAAACAAGGTGAAGAAGAACGTCGTCTTCTGCTCCTGGAATCAAGAGGGCACAGTCCTCAGCAACCAGGAAGAAAAGAAGTTCTACGGATTTATTGACGAGGACTTGTCAGACGATGAACAGTCTCTTTCACTACTCGTGAAGCCTCTTCAAAAGAAGGCTAACAAGATGAACACATCAGAGTTTCCTTCTTTGCAGAGGGAGCCATCAAAGGGGACAACTCTGGACAAACAGCAGGAGGGAAATGTCCTGGGTGGGAATGATGACACTGCAGTGACTCAAACACCACAGCCTGCAGTGTCTCTTCAACCAGAACCCGTAGAGACACACATGATCCAGACTGAAGACAAGCCTGATCCACAACCTCCAGAGACTCTTCAACCAGAACCCGTAGAGACTCACATGATCCAGACTGAAGACAAGTCTGATCCACAACCTGCAGAGACTCTTCAACCAGAACCCATAGAGACTCACATGATCCAGACTGAAGACAAGCATGATCCACAACCTGCAGAGACTCTTCAACCAGAACCCATAGAGACTCACATGATCCAGACTGAAGACAAGCCTGATCCACAACCTGTAGAGACTCTTCAACCAGAACCCGTAGAGACACACATGATCCAGACTGAAGACAAGCATGATCCACAACCTGCAGAGACTCTTCAACCAGAACCCATAGAGACTCACATGATCCTGACTGAAGACAAGCCTGATCCACAACCTGCAGAGACTCTTCAACCAGAACCCATAGAGACTCACATGATCCTGACTGAAGACAAGCCTGATCCACAACCTGATGAGACTCCTAAAGAGCCACAGTCTGTAGGTGCAGCAGATCAGTCCCAGCAGTCCAATGATGTGACAACCTTGAATAAGCTTGAGATTATCACTAAGGTGACTGACCAAGCCCCAATTCAGATCCCTGCAGAGCAGTTAAAACAAATGTATGAAGATCATGAAGCCAAGTCGACCTCTAACATGGCTCTTCTCCTTGCTGAGGTTTCAAACAAGCAGGCCACAGCAAGAGAAGCAGTCATGGAAGTAGGGAAGCTGAAGAACGCTCTTGAAACTGAAAGGGAGAAGCGTATAAAGACAGAAGAGTGTCTCGCCCAGCAAATCGAGGAGAACTCCAGACTGAAGGTTGGTGTGTCCCAGGCTGCTAGCCTGTGGGGACAGGAAAGGAACAATCTCCTGGGAGAACTCCACAGATTGCATGGTGAATTATGCAAGGCGCAAAAGTGGGCAGACGACCACTGGTCCTCTTCCATCAACTCTGCACCCAACCAGGCCCATGAAGACCTGGAGAAGAAAACCAGCCAGTTGGAGGATGAAACGTCCCGTCCCTTGACTGAGGTAACAAATGAAACCTGCACCCTAAAGGCCGCACTCAAAGAGGCCCATGAAGACCTGGAGAAAAAGAGCAACCAATGGGAGAAGGAACGGTCCTGTCTTCTGTTGGTGCAACAGGAGGAAACCTGCAGCATAAAGGCTGCTCTGGTCCAGGCCCAAGAGGACCTGAAGCAGCAGAAACTGCAGTGGGACGAGGAAAGATCCCGTCTTGTAGAAGAGCAAAAACAGAAAACCTGCAGGATGGAGGAGGAACTGAAAGAGGCCCAAAAGAACCTGATGAACGACAGGTGTTCATTTGAGAAGGAAAAGTTTCAGCTCCTTGTTGCTCAGAGGGATGAACGACGTAAGAATCAGACTGAACTGGAAATGTCTCAAGAGAACACTGAGAACCTCAAACACCAGTGGGAGGAGGACAAGTCCCGTCTCCTAGCTGAACATGAGGAGGAAACTCTCAGAATGAAGACTGATCTGATCCAAGCCCAAGAGTGCCAAAAAGGGCAGAAACAAGACTGGGAGAAGGAAAGGTCTGAACTACTGGATGGACACACACAAGAAATCAATAAGATGCATGAGGCCCTAACAAAGGCCAAAAAGAACCTGGAAGAGGAGAATTATCAGTGGGAGGATTCCAGGTCACAGCTCGTTGAAGAATCCCTGAAGATAAAAGCATCCTTGAACCAGGCACAAGACGAGCTGAAAAGTCAGCAGCTGCATTGGCAGAAAGAGAAAGCCTGTCTCCTGGAGTCTGTCAACATCTTGAAGGAGATTCTCGAGGAGGAGGATGAAGAGAATTGCAAGTCAGCAGATGGCCTGATGGACAGACTACAGAACCTTGAATGTCAGGTGAAGGAGGTTCCGAAAAAGAAGAAGAAGTCTTTGAAGAAAAAGTTTCTAGGTCTTTTTAAAAGAGACAAAGAAACCACCTCTCCAACCTCAGGCCCCCTGTAGCGAGACTCTTCAGCCCTCCTCCCACACCTGTCCCCCCCCCCCCCCCCAAACCTCCTTCATTCTACCTCCTAACCTCCCCAAACCTCAACCTCTTACCTTTGTCTTTTTGAGTCAGGGTTAAAAAGAGCCAAAGTGGCCAAACCTTTCCCCTTCCTTACCAACCCTGACCTGTTGACCTTATTTTATTTTCTGTTCCCTTCCTGTTAGAGTTCCCCCCACCTTTCCCCTCTGCCCTGACTTATGTCTTCTGTCATTAAATGCAAGCAAAAAATAAAAAAAATAAAATTTCATCAAATTCAATCTTCCAGTGCATCCTAAGATTACTTCAGATCATTTTCTAAACATTACAAGAAACAAAGGACAATAAAAGCTGTGAAAGCAATTTCTATTTCATGATTTTGTTATGTTCGTAGATGTTTTATAATATTATGATATCTTTAACATCTTTAAATAATTTTGTAATGATTTAAACATTTTATAAAATGTGTGCAACTATAGACTGTTAACATAAATTAAAGCATTACAAATAATTAACAAACATCATTATTATTATTATTATTATTATTATTATTAACCTGCGGACAAAGAGTAAGTCTCTACTCTTTGTTAATGTTATTATTATAATTATGATTATTAATAATTATAACTTTATTTGTGTAGCACTTTAAAAAAAAGGGTTACCAAAGTGTTTTTAAGTATTTAAAGGCAAACATAAAAACAAAGCAGAATAACCCAAACCACAACAAAAAACTACGACACGAAGGCAACCATTGATGACACACACAACCAACAACAACAACAACAACAACAACAACAACAAGACCCCAACAGTGACAGAACCCAAAACAAAAACCCGACCAACATCAGAACCTGAACATCACACGGATTCAGGACGTGAAACTGTGACGCTCGCCTCAGGTCATGAAGCTTGTCGACACTTTTTAGGAACCAACTGGTCGGACTTCTTTTCTTTGTAACCATGGTAACCATCTCAGCACAAACTGAGAGCAACATCATGCTCTCAGTTTGTGTTCCTGGATGCACGAGGAGGAAGTGATTCACAGGAGCAAGAAGAAACGCGCACACTCAAGTGCTTTTAAAATCCCCTTTTTTCACATGCTAATCAACTAATGACGTATTATTGACTCATTTACTGAGCGGAGAGAGAAGCTTCTGCACACCTGGGGGAGGACACCTCGAGCCAACGACAACAAAACCCTCCACTGGACTGATTCTCATCATGACAAGCTGTTCACAGCTATATATTTTATACATGGCATAGATATTGGCACATTAACAGATTGCAATAAAGCTTCCAGAAGTCGACTTGAAACATGAAATAAAGGGGAGTTAAAAAATCTAAACATTCCTGCTTCTCCTCACCCGCTCATTATCTTAAAGTGGGCTTTAAATATGTCATGTGTACTCCGTATCTCTGCTGTTGTATGATCTCCAAACATACAGCATACCCCCCCCGCCCCCCTCTAACATACACAGACATGTTCAAGAAGCCTTCTAAAAGTGGGAATTAATGCGAACGGGATGAAAAGTGGAGTTCATCAGAGAGCGAGTCGTTTCCCTATCTCTTCCTTCCTGTGTTTAGTCGTGGAGGATTACAGTGTGAGAGCAGAGCTGTGATGGAGCCCACTCCCAGGAAAAACACCGGAATAGCCCATCGTCCTCCCTCTCTCCGCCCTGAGACGGCTGTGTTTACACTGCTCTGGCCTAATGTACTATCTGTTTAGTAGGCAGAGAGAGGCCTGTTTATAGAGGGGGGGACCTTTTTAACAGAGGTGACGGAGGGGGGGGGGGGGGGGGGCGCTGGCAGGCCAGAGGGCAAGACCAAACTCATCTCACTTCCTGTTATCTTTACCTCTCTGTCCCTTCAGACTGATCGGTGCTCGGCTCGCCGTGCTCACCGTATTACTTAATCCCCGATCGACTCGCCGTCCTGCCGGCGATGAGCGCGCTTCAATCTGTCTCGCCTGGAAAACAGAGCATCCCCGGAAGGCTCAATCAAGCTGCCTTGTATTAAAACCTCCTGTGGCTCCACTTTTCGGGCTCAATAGTAATTTGCATGTACTGCAATTTAAATGTTCTACTAAGCATCTTTTTGCTAAATCTATAACGCAGCCCACTGAACTGAAACTTTATGGGAATTGCTTCGGCGTTAATGGCTGCAGACTTGGAGAGCTGCTTGAATGTAAAAGCTGAGGGAGTCACTAAACAGTTTCTCTTTTACTTAAAGTGTCCAGTTTCTTCATCACTCTGTATCGAGTTGCATTCGCTGCATATGTCTGACTGAGGATTATTTTTTTTTTTTCCTGGTCCACATTGTTTATTGTGGCTTTAAAGCTGCGGAGTGAAAACCCTTCATGTCAGGAGGATTTTTCATGTGGTCTGGACCCCCCCCCCATCCGCCCCCCCCATCCCCCCACCACCTCCCGAATGTGTTTTTGAGGGTTTTCACAGGAATTAAACCGAACACTTTTTCTCACACTTGCTCAAACCGAGACGTGCAGAGTGAAGCGGTTGATCTTTCCTGGGGATCATCGATCGCCCTCTCCCTCACTTTTAACGCGCCAGATTTCCTGTCGCACTGAGCTCGCGTTGTCCTCGTACAGTGTTTTGGTTGAGGTGGTGTGGGGAACATGAAAACGGGGGGGAGGGGGGTCTCTCTTGAATCTCCCACTTGCAGTCTCCATCCCCGCTGAATCAGGTCAGTGTGGTCTGCTGACTCGGCCTCCATGGCGTCAGAATTCACTTGAGCACGCTCCAGGAAGACACCACAGACTGGGGAAAATCCCACAATGCCCAGCATTCACTGGAATTGTTAATAAGAAAGGTAGTAGAAAAAGCTGACCGTTGGGGGAAGACGGCGTTAGAGAGACCCAACAATGACCCAGTGTCCCGGATGGAGCTGACCAACCAACCCCTTCATACCTCCACGTCCTCCCTCACTGACCATCTCTTCACCTTAACACGCCACTGCTCCTTTCTCCACCATGAAACTGAAACTGCAGCCAGCTGTGTGTGTGTGTGTGTGTGTGTGTGTGCGAGCGAGCACGTGTGTGTGTGCGGCCCTGAGTTCATGCATGCATTCATGCATGTGCATCCTTTAATGTGCTCGTAACAGTGTCCCAGCTTCCTGTTGTCACAAACAGGCCCCTCTGTTCCCCGTAGAAAAGCTCCACCTCAGGACAGATTAACTATCAGCTCATTTGTCACTACCTGCTGAGCACAGATCAGAAAAGGTCACGGCCCGCCGGACTTAGCGTCTTTGTGTGTCCGTGTGTCTGATCTGAAACCGAGACAATGAAACATTCCTGGACTGTTTGCTGTGTCGTGTAGGAGCTGATCCACCCGTTCCAGCTGGATTTAAAGACTTAAAGACCACTCGTAGAAAAAAGAGAGATCACCATGTTTGGCTTTATTCTGCTTCTGGTTCTTTTTTTTGTGTGTGTTTACAGTCGGACTGGAAAGATCAAACCCTTCTGCGATTGGTCCGATCAATCCCCGCAGACGTCTCACACCTTGGGTTCAAATTCATAGTTTACCCCCTGAAAGCTTCTTCTTCTTGTCTTGAATAGACTCACATTGTTTTTATCTGGAGCTGTTTATCAGTCTCATCATGACCACCAAGCTTCATTTGTCAAGAACAGGATTTGTTTTCTTGCACAACACCATATTTATCCAGTTTGGTTTTTTTTTGGTTTTTACACAGAGTTTGATCCAGCTGATTATTTAACTCAAAAACATGAACAAACAGACTGCCGTAGACTTGTGTCAGTGATGCTCTGACAGAAGGAAAGGAGATATTTCTGCCCCTCTACTCTCACTCTGTCTCCATTTTCACCATGTTTTTGCACATTTTTTTGGAGGCCTGGAGGATGCAGACAAAATGTTGCAGTAGCAGCAGAAATGGGAGCTGTGCGGTCCAGCAAGGTAGACGAAAGTTCAGAGAAGAAGAAGAAGAAATTCAACTTCAGACATTTTGTTTTGAGGAAAGATTTTACAAGTTGGTTAAAAACTATGAACATACAGTGGTGAAGGAAGCTCGTCCAGGCACAGTGTAGGTCGGTGTGAGACATCCCTACTATCATAGAGGACATGTCAGATAATATAGCTCCTAGGTAATGTCTGTAGAGGAAAGATCAAGCAGGACTGATGAATAGATTTGGTGCTTCAGGGTTAAGTTGCAGCCATCGCGGCCTGATTTGCAGCTGCTGGATGAAGCAATAAAACACGCTTAAAAATCACATTCACAAATAAAATCCCTCTTTTTAAGGTCTTAGAACATATTGGTGACCAATCAGAGGTAAGAAAATCCTCTGGACTCCTCACAGCTTGTGTCCTAACGTTGCAGTCCAGGTTGATGAGCAGCGCCCACTACAGCTGGTGATGAGCAAAGACCTGCAGCCTGTAAACACAGATGAAAGGGGGGGAGGTGTGAGACCCCCCCACACACACCCCCCGAGGTCATGAAGCAAAGGTGGGACAAGGACCCCTCTTTGCTCCAGCGTGTAATTATACCCAGTCAGCCCCCCCCCCCCCGCTCACTCATGCCCACCCTGCGTCCCCTCAGGGATTCGCCCGGTCACCCTAAAGGAGAACAACTCTGACCAAACACTGCGGTAACTAAGCGGTGAGGGTCAAACGGGGTCAATCCGAGACAGACTCTTGCCACCCCTGCTCTGTCATTAATTACCCATAGTTCCCTGGGGCAGCTCTCCATGTGTAACAACATCTCTCTCTACACACACTGGATGTGAGTGTATGATCAGGTGCAGCGCAGCGTGTGTTTCCAGTGTCTCTGTGAGCAGATGACCGTGTGGGCCAAGTGGAAAAGTCATGTTAGAGCTCCACTCTGAACGTCCGGGATGTGAAGAGACTTCATCTCATGGCTTTCATCATCTATTGTGATAATACAACTTTTACTAGTTGAAAAAAACGACCTTACTTTGAGCGCTCGTGTATGTGGCTTTTTTTTTTTCCGACCTTGAACGTGTGCATGTCATCGTTACGACTGCACAACTGGAAAGTACGATGTTTCAGACGGGCACTTGAAGGCAGCATCAGCTGGTTACACATCTCTTCCACCTTTCTGTCTGTATACAAGATATGGAGATGACAAACAACAAGGTCGTGACTGAGTGATGGAAGGCGTTTGGAGTGGAGGGCGAGGCGTGTTGGCGTATTTGAAACTTGTGTATTTTTTCTTTTTTCGTATATTTTGCCATAAATTGGATAAATCCATGATTGCTGAACTGGGTCGAAGGTTCAAACGTTTTGTTTAATCACGATGTCAGAATTACATGCTAGTAAAATAAAAAAATAATAAACCTGCATGTAAAATATTTCCAAACCGGCCATAAAATGATCTGGATAAGATGCCATATATATATATATATATATACATATATATATTTATTTATTTATTTATTTATTTTTCAAGATACCAAATCCGTCATTCAGCATTATAACTAGCTGATAGCTCGTACCCGTCTGATATCAAACTATAGGAATCATTATGGGGAAACACTGACTGCTGATATTTTTCATTATTCACAACAGTAAACAGGATTCAACTGAAAAAGTAATTTTTGAGGGGTCGTCTTCTGTGTTTAATGATGAGAGAGAGAGAAAAAAAAAACAACGATTTAAGTCAACATTTTGATTCTTTTCTTCTGAAATTTAAAACTGATTCACACGTTATTAATCTCGCTCTTAGACTCAGCAGAATGTATTTAACAACAGATTACCCTGAACGCCTCGAATCACCCATGAGTCCAAAATCCTTTTCAATCGAAAAAATCCAAATGGAATCATGAGACACTCAAAGACTCCCAGCCCGAATGTCGGATACTCATCCTGGACCCTGTTTCTGTTTCTTATCATTCAGATCCTGAAGTTTACTGAAGAATCTGTCTCATTAGTGTTTTTTGCACCCACAAAATTCTGAACTTTTGTGCAGCATAAGCCCAAAGTCCTCCCTGATCTATGGTGGATAAAACCACTTTGCATTTCTCTGTACCTCCTCGTTGCTTCAGATGAAACCTCAGTGAAATCAAGTCAAATGAAACGATGATTTAGTGGTCCGAGCTTTGACTCTAAAAGCTTTCTTTGATATAAATGTATGAAAGGCCTGTCATAAAGTCATCTAACAAACAGTCCAGCGTCTCATGGTTTGATTTGCCAGACTCTCCTCAGCTCTGACTCTAATTGTTTCAGTGTTTATAGCTCAGGACAACATTTTCACTCTCTGGTTTAGAGCTCAGCTTTCGAGCGGAGCTGGAATCTGCATTTGTTCAAAGTGTCTGTCAAGGTTTCCTTCTGTTGTTCTTGGAATCATCTCATATGAGTTTGAAATGAAACTCATCTGTGGAGGGATTTTAAGAGAGCGACCCCCCCCCCCCCTCAAGTGATTGACACCAGGGTCCGTCCCCCCCCCAGGCTCTCTGCTGAGGTCTGGAGGTCGTTAACATCCTTCTTTCGTTTTTTCTTGGTTTTCTTGTAGTTTTGCCTCATCATCAAGACTCGTTAGGATCATTGAGGTCTTCATCATGACTCGTTGGGATCATTGAGGTCTTCATCAGGACTCGTTAGATCATTCAGGTCTTCATCAGGACTCGTTAGGATCATTGAGGTCTTCATCAGGACTCGTTAGGATCCTTGAGGTCTTCATCAGGACTCGTTAGGATCCTTGAGGTCTTCATCAGGACTCGTTAGGATCCTTGAGGTCTTCATCAGGACTCGTTAGGATCCTTGAGGTCTTCATCAGGACTCGTTAGGATCCTTGAGGTCTTCATCAGGACTCGTTAGGATCATTGAGGTCTTCATCAGGACTCGTTAGGATCTTTGAGGTCTTCACCAGGACTCCTTAGGATCATTGAGGTCTTCATCAGGACTCCTTAGGATCATTGAGGTCTTCATCAGGACTCGTTAGGATCTTTGAGGTCTTCATCAGGACTCGTTAGGATCATTGAGGTCATCATCAGGACTCGTTAGGATCCTTGAGGTCTTCATCCGGACTCGTTAGGATCATTGAGGTCATCATCAGGACTCGTTAGGATCTTTGAGGTCTTCATCAGGACTCGTTAGGATCATTGAGGTCATCATCAGGACTCGTTAGGATCCTTGAGGTCTTCATCCGGACTCGTTAGGATCATTGAGGTCATCATCATGACTCGTTGGGATCATTGAGGTCTTCATCAGGACTCGTTAGGATCCTTGAGGTCTTCATCAAGACTCGTTAGGATCATTGAGGTCTTCATCAGGACTCGTTAGATCATCCAGGTCTTTATCAGGACTCGTTAGGATCATTGAGGTCTTCATCAGGACTCCTTAGGATCATTGAGGTCTTCATCAGGACTCGTTAGGATCATTGAGGTCATCATCAGGACTCGTTAGGATCATTGAGGTCTTCATCAGGACTCGTTAGGATCATTGAGGTCTTCATCAGGACTCGTTAGGATCATTGAGGTCTTCATCAGGACTCGTTAGGATCCTTGAGGTCTTCATCAGGACTCGTTAGGATCCTTGAGGTCTTCATCAGGACTCCTTAGGATCATTGAGGTCTTCATCAGGACTCGTTAGGATCATTGAGGTCTTCATCAGGACTCGTTAGGATCCTTGAGGTCTTCATCAAGACTCGTTAGGATCATTGAGGTCTTCATCATGACTCGTTGGGATCATTGAGGTCTTCATCAGGACTCGTTAGATCATTCAGGTCTTCATCAGGACTCCTTAGGATCATTGAGGTCTTCATCAGGACTCGTTAGGATCATTGAGGTCATCATCAGGACTCGTTAGGATCCTTGAGGTCTTCATCAGGACTCGTTAGGATCATTGAGATCATCATCATGACTCGTTGGGATCATTGAGGTCTTCATCAGGACTCGTTAGGATCCTTGAGGTCTTCATCAGGACTCCTTAGGATCCTTGAGGTCTTCATCAGGACTCCTTAGGATCATTGAGGTCTTCATCAGGACTCCTTAGGATCATTGAGGTCTTCATCAGGACTCGTTAGGATCATTGAGGTCTTCATCAGGACTCGTTAGGATCATTGAGGTCTTCATCAGGACTCGTTAGATCATCCAGGTCTTTATCAGGACTCGTTAGGATCATTGAGGTCTTCATCAGGACTCCTTAGGATCATTGAGGTCTTCATCAGGACTCGTTAGGATCATTGAGGTCATCATCAGGACTCGTTAGGATCATTGAGGTCTTCATCAGGACTCGTTAGGATCATTGAGGTCTTCATCAGGACTCGTTAGGATCATTGAGGTCTTCATCAGGACTCCTTAGGATCCTTGAGGTCTTCATCAGGACTCCTTAGGATCCTTGAGGTCTTCATCAGGACTCGTTAGGATCCTTGAGGTCTTCATCAGGACTCCTTAGGATCATTGAGGTCTTCATCAGGACTCGTTAGGATCATTGAGGTCTTCATCAGGACTCGTTAGGATCCTTGAGGTCTTCATCAAGACTCGTTAGGATCATTGAGGTCTTCATCATGACTCGTTGGGATCATTGAGGTCTTCATCAGGACTCGTTAGATCATTCAGGTCTTCATCAGGACTCCTTAGGATCATTGAGGTCTTCATCAGGACTCGTTAGGATCATTGAGGTCATCATCAGGACTCGTTAGGATCCTTGAGGTCTTCATCCAGACTCGTTAGGATCATTGAGATCTTCACCAGGACTCCTTAGGATCATTGAGGTCTTCATCAGGACTCGTTAGGATCATTGAGGTCTTCATCAGGACTCGTTAGGATCATTGAGGTCTTCATCAGGACTCGTTAGGATCCTTGAGGTCTTCATCAGGACTCCTTAGGATCATTGAGGTCTTCATCAGGACTCCTTAGGATCATTGAGGTCTTCATCAGGACTCGTTAGGATCATTGAGGTCATCATCAGGACTCGTTAGGATCATTGAGGTCTTCATCAGGACTCGTTAGGATCATTGAGGTCTTCATCAGGACTCGTTAGGATCCTTGAGGTCTTCATCAGGACTCGTTAGGATCCTTGAGGTCTTCATCAGGACTCGTTAGGATCATTGAGGTCTTCATCAGGACTCGTTAGGATCATTGAGGTCTTCATCAGGACTCGTTAGGATCCTTGAGGTCTTCATCAAGACTCGTTAGGATCATTGAGGTCTTCATCATGACTCGTTGGGATCATTGAGGTCTTCATCAGGACTCGTTAGATCATTCAGGTCTTCATCAGGACTCCTTAGGATCATTGAGGTCTTCATCAGGACTCGTTAGGATCATTGAGGTCATCATCAGGACTCGTTAGGATCCTTGAGGTCTTCATCCGGACTCGTTAGGATCATTGAGATCATCATCATGACTCGTTGGGATCATTGAGGTCTTCATCAGGACTCGTTAGGATCCTTGAGGTCTTCATCAGGACTCCTTAGGATCCTTGAGGTCTTCATCAGGACTCCTTAGGATCATTGAGGTCTTCATCAGGACTCGTTAGGATCATTGAGGTCTTCATCAGGACTCGTTAGGATCATTGAGGTCATCATCAGGACTCGTTAGGATCCTTGAGGTCTTCATCAGGACTCGTTAGGATCCTTGAGGTCCCAGATCCAGCCGTGAAGCAGAGAGAGAGCAGAACGCTGGAACAAGATGGAAAACTTTCAGCACCAGATGAAAAAATAAACTGTGTTTCAACACGACACTAAATAAACTTAAAAGCATCGGAAACATGAAGAGGATAAATCCTGTTTGAACCCAGGAGACTTTAAGGCCTCCCTCTGCTCGATGTCTGGACTCTGTCGCCCCCCGAAGGTTGGATGTGTTCAATGCCCTCTGTCTGAGATTCACTGAAGAGTCTCATCACAGCTTTTGGAAGATTCCCTTCCTCATAGTTACGGTTTTCCGTGCTCGGAGTTCCTGGTTCACAGTCTCCCCCCCCTTTCCTCCAATCAGACTCCTTCAGACGACGTTACGAGCTGTTAGGATCTGAAGTTTGTTTTGATTGAAGGATGTAACGAGGGTTCAACGAGGATTTTTCTTATAATCTTGTTTTATACTCCATTTTATTTAACTTTGTACTTTTTGCACATTTAGGTTTCTTAATGTAAATATTTATCTTTTTTACCTTGTTTTACTTTATTTACCTTTTTTATCTACATTGCACCGTGGGGAGGGGGGGAAACGTAATTTCGATTTCACTGTATTTCTGACATATTTTGGAATTGACAAATAAAGAACCTTGAACCTTAAAAGTAAGAAGTTTTCCCAACAATAAAAACTGGAAATTTAAAAAACTCTTTTTAGGGCAAAGCAGGAAAGACATCCCGTCTGTGTCTGCAGCCACATGTGGAAAGAGGCTGAAACCAGAGAGACTGATGACAAAAAACTTTTTTTTTTTTTTTTTTTTAAACATGAACATCGACTTTGCTCCTTATGTGCGAATCATTCGGATGAGTCACGTTGTGTCGATGACGGGAAGACAGCTCAAAGTAAGCCAAATAAACGAGACCAATGAATTCAATCCACGCGTTAAAAAAAAAACCAACCAAAGTGATTCAGAGAAGTAAGAAGTCTGAGGAGAGGTTTGTGTTGAAGCTTTCTGCAGAGACAAAGCATGTGTACCGTCTGTCTGCAGCCAAATGTTGAAACATCCTTGAAAATGCAAAAAAAAAAAAAAATGTGAACACGTACTCACCCAAAGAATATTTGTAAATGTATTTGTTAGAAATGCGTCAGAACAGCTGCCAGTGAACTGGATATGTTCAGTGCAATTATGACAAATGGATCCTGATTGGCCACATGTTTGCTGGATCCAGCACACACAAAAGATTTTGTTTTTTTGTCAACGAGCTGCACATGACGAGAATAAATAAAATGTGTTGAAATAAGTAGAACATGTTGGCTATTGTGTGACAGTCTGTTTGGGTCGGCCTGCCTGCGGAGTCGACTTGAACGCTTTTTTGTTTTTTTTCCACGACCTGTCGTGTCGTGTTGCGAAGCAGCTGAAGCCCAAAGCTATAAGCTGTTCCAGGCTTCAGCGCCGTCCAATAGGACGCCTGCGTTTGAAAACACTCAGTGATTCCTGCGTTTTTGAAGCTCACATGGCCCACTTTTCTTCTTCTATTGTTCCGAGCTCGGCGCTGCTTGGAGACACATGTGGCTCTGTTTGTCCCCGCTGCTGTTTTCACGGCGAGAGGAATGAAAGTAACCCAAAACCAGCACCGACGCCGAACCGCTGATTACGAGCTCGGAAGGGAGGGGCCGGTTTCTCATACACTCGCCATGTGGCCCACAAACCCCCAACTTCCAAACTCATTTAAGCTGATGGGTCTGTTTTTATTTATTTTTTTTGTTCTGCTGATTCTTCATGTCGCAACATCACAGATCAATTTCTATTCTTCTCCTCTCGTGACTCCGGGCATGATGTGCAAACATTCACGGCCTCGTCCGTCCTTTCTGTGTGCAGAGTTTTAGAGACTGTGTAATAAATTATAACTGATGAATGTGTGCTCACTTTAGGTGGTCGTGTGTGTGTGTGTGTGTGTGTGTGTGTGGGTGTGTGTGTGTGTGTGTGTGTGTGTGTGTGTGTGTGTGTGTGTGTGTGGGGCTCAAGCTTTCATCTGCGTATTGTGCGTTCACAGTGAATCGGTGACACGTTGAGCACGCTCTGCACATCTGGATGTGAGCATCACGAGTTCAGATGTCCTCGCTCACACTGCACTAACCGCTTCTCCACATCCTGCCCGGAGCGAAACAACACAGAGCTGCATCACAGCAGGCTGCAGTCAGCTCAAACTTCAACCTGCCTTTAAATAGAGAAACAATGTAGCTTGAAAGAAGAGAAAATAATGTAATAAAAACATAAACAACAAATTCACAAAGTTTCCATTTAGGTAGAGCAGCCTTAATGTAACACAGTGCAACACTGGAACCTGCAATAAATCTTACTTTTCTGCAGCGCTTCATATTCACTTTGTGTCAGAAAGGTGCTGACTCAGCTCCGTGGTCATTTGTGCAGGCCGTAGTGCGTGGTGATGTTTCTCTGCATTAAATTATGGACAAAGTTGTTTTGCAAAAGTTCGTCCCGTCAAACTTTAATGCCAGCGAACGGTGGAAACATTTCAAAACACACTCACACACGAGCTGCGGGGCGGGATGAAAAACAACAGGCTTTACTGTACGACGTTGTCATGACAATATTTTCCTTTATGTCAGTGCTGTGTGTAATTCAACAGAATAACATTATGAACTAAAGAGAGGAAGAAGAACACAGTGGAGAGCAGAAAACATCATGCACGAGCGACGGGGCGATCGATGCAGCATAGTATCACGATATATCGTCTCGGAGCCGTGTGTCTTATTTTTATTATATAAGTAGCACATGTTGGTTTTACCTTCATTGTTGAAGGTTGTTGCACAATTCATGTTAAACAAGTTGCATCGTTAAAAATGAACGTTGGAGCCGATTGGCCGACAGTTCAGATCAGGAGGCGCGTGCAGCTTTTTACATGGTTTCACTGTCTGTGTGACTCCTCAGATCAAAAGACTGAAGTCAGATGTAGTGACTGATGAGAAGTTTTTCTTATTTGACATTACAGTTCTCGATTTAGTTGAAGAAATAATATAAACGTAAAAATGTTTTAAAAAAAGTTGAAATTCTCAGCATATCGCCAAATGTTTGGTTCAAGTATTGTGATGATATCAAATCGATTCCCGCCCTGATTGAATACCTGATCAGACACCATAGCCGTGTCGTGCAGAGACCCCCCCCCCCCCCACTCTCGGGGTGAATTCTCCTGATTAAATCCTGCTTGTTCTCACATCAGTTCAGCGTTTTTCAAATCTTTTTTCAAATTTTTTTTTTTTTAAATGTGTTCATCTCTCCATTTGAAGCAGATGCATTCACTGTCTTTGCTAAAGTAAAGCTCCAATGATTCACTGTAAACATATAATGATAGGTAAAGTCCAGTGTTCATCATTTTAGAAAAGAATCAAACATATTATTCTTCAAAAATACCACCGAGTTGTTTCTCTGTAGTTTCAGGAGGTTAAAGCGATGCTGGTGTTTCTGTGGATCCGTCAGTCTGACAGCAGGACTCTCACAGTCCGTGTTGTTTCCAGCAGCAGCAGCGAGCGTCTGTCAAGTTTGATGTGTGTTTAGTCGTCGTTCAGCGGCGAGTGTCTGCGCTGCGTCACAAGACGACAAACGGAGAGACGCAGGCATCAGTGATGTGTTTACCATCTGTTCAGGAAGGACAGACGAGATGGGAGACGGAGGGAGAGAGAGAGACGTTTTCACATGGGGTGAGGGGCGTCCGACGATTTATCACCGAGCACTCCAGCGTCATTTATCAGAGAGGTCGCTCAAACATCGGTGTGGTGAAAAGGCCAGGGACTGTCAATTAAGCTTTCCTCTACAAGACACACCTGGTGACGGAGGGACAGAGCGAGAGTCCCCCCCCCCCCCTTCCTCCCCCAAGAGAGTTTAACCTCCTCAAATCTGGAAATGATCATCAGAAAATCAAATATTGGAAACGTCCTCAAGCTGCTACTTCAGGTTGATGAGATTCATACTAAACTGGGGATTGTAGTATTTTTAAATCTTAACATTTTTAATTTATTTTTTTTTACATATTTTGGGCTCTTTGTGGCTAAAAGGTTGAAAATCCTCGGGCTGCTCCGGTAGATTTTTTCAACCAACAACCAGGACAGGTGCGTGTCCGTGACTTTCTCACACGGGTGGCCCGACTCCTCCAGGGGTGGCCAGATGTGTGACACACACAGATGTTAACAAATATCAATGATTTGCCCTTTTTAACTTTCCCAATAATATCTAGTTTAACACAAACAAGATCATAGCAACATTAGCTTTTTTTTTTTTTTTTTTTTTTTTTTTTTTAATGATACGAAAAGCAGATTTATGTTCAAAGTCAAAATTTAAATGACGTTCAGATGTAAATTAAAAACTCCTGCACAGCTTAACTTGCAATGTTTTGGTTCTGACACATTGCAAGTTAGTTCATTGCAATAAGACGGTTTGCATTACTCTCCTATGAACACATCTTATGTAATTAAATTTAAATTATTTAAAATTTAAGTACAAACAAAACAAAACAAAAATATGTTTTACACTAAGAAAACTACAAGCAGCCTTTGCAAAAAAATAAATAAATAAATTCAAATACAAAAATACATTATATGCTATGAAAACTACAAGCAGCCTTCGTAAAAAAAAACAAGTAGGGTAAATAGCCAATCACAGTGTCAGCTTTTTGGGGTGGCCAATTAAATTTCTGAGGACACGCCCCTGTTGAAAAGGCTCCAGTGTGAATTTTACCATCAAAGGTCCTGATGAAAATGAACTCCTGAAAAGTTCTTAACAACAAGTTTCCTTTGGTGGAGATTTTGGGATTGGGTGTGTTTTAAAGAAAATACATAAAATCAGGATGGATGTTTGAAACTTATGAAACATCCTTGAGATATTTAAGGGGAGGAATTGTTGGCAATGAATTTGGTCCATTAGACTCAAGAGAGATGAATTGAACCTGGATGGGAGGAAATGGATTTAATTCCACCTTTGGCTTTAGTTTTGCAATCCGTCCATTTCCTCGGCACGCTCTCCGGCTCTTTGTCAGCCTCAGTGGAGCCGTTATTTCAAATCGATTTGTGTTATCTTTCTCCGGAGTTCTTGCATTTTTGATCTTGTCTTGATATATGAGTTATGATGTTGCAGAGCTCGCGTAGTCTCGGGGGGGGGGGGGGGGGGTTTGAAGCTGTCAGAGGAGTTTAAGGATCCATGTGGTTTGGCCGTAGCCGAGCGGTGCATCCATGAGAAAGAGAGAGAGAGAGAGAGAGAGAGAGAGAGAGAGGTGATGTGAGAACAACATGCAGGGATGATGTATTCAGGACGTGACAGTGGACACAAAAGGAGATGTTTCAGTGTTAATGGATGGTTCCCTCTCTGTGCTGTTTTCAGCTGAGCTGTGGGATTAAAGCTCTGGGAATGTTTGTGTAGCAGGAAGCCTGCGTGATGTTGTTTGTATTGTTCGGTTTCAGTCAGTGTGTCGGTTTTGTTTCCACACACACACACACACACACACACACACACACACACACACATTCATAAAGAGAAATCAGCCGAGCGCTGACCACAGTGCTCCCTCTGCCCCGTCTTTTTACAACATGGACTAACTTTTACGAGAGCTGCCTTTAAAAAAAAAAAAAAAAAAAAAAGTGATTTAATTTGATTTTAAAAAAAGTCCAGACGAGTCAGAACGCGATTCGTCAGTTAAAAGTTACATTTTAAGACGACATGAAGCTAACTGGACATCAAAGTGACCTGAAAATGGCCGACCTCATTTCACTTGAAGCCTTTTGGCTCGATCTTACAGGACAAGAAAAACGGGAGATATTCAGACGGTGTGTGTGTGTGTGTGTGTGTGTGTGTGTGTGTGTGTCTGACATCATGACTCTGATCTGTTCGTCGTCTGTGAACAGTGTTTTGAATCATGTGTTGTTCATGTGTGCTGCTGCCCTCTCAGCCAGCTCTGATCTCAGCCGGTTGGTTACCTGCTTAAATGTCGACTTCCTCGTCCTGCACGCCGTGTGTGAAACCTTTGAGTGAAGTGTGAACTTTTTAATCAAATGTGGGTCGAGGCTGGAATGAATGGGACACTGTAAAAGAACACACACACACACACTGACAGATGGGTTCACGCTGGAGGTCGATGGGTGTTAGAGAGCAGACATGTAGTCTGCACACACACACACACACACACACACACACACACACACACACACACACACACACACACACACACACACCTCTCTTTCACTTCAGCGTGTGTTTTGTGTCCCGCCCTCCTATGACACTTCAGTAAACACAAGCTCACACACACACACACACACACACACACACACACACACCTTCTGTTGCCTGTATGTCTGCTGTGTGTGTGTGTGTGTGTCCCTGGATCAGCATGCTTCCATACAACCTGTGTGAGTGTTTGCATGTCAGTTTGTGTGTGTGTGTGTGTCTGAGTGACAGAGGTGTGTGTGACTGAGGCGTACTGTGTGTGTGTGTGTGTGTGTGTGTGTGTGTGTGTGTGTGTGTGTGTGTGTGTGTGTGTGTGTGTGTAGGTGTGTGTGTGTGTAGGTGTGTGTGTGTGTGAGTGAGTGACAGAGGCATGCTGTGTGTGTGTGACTGAGGCGTACTGTGTGTGTGTGTGTGTGTGTGTGTGTGTGTGTGTGGGTGTGTGTGTGTGTGAGTGACAGAGGCATGCTCTGTGTGTGTGTGTGTGTGTGTGTGTGTGTGTGTGTGTGTGTGTGTGTGTGTGTGTGTGTGTGTGTGTGTGTGTGTGTGTGTGTGTGTGACAGAGGCATGCTCTGTGTGTGTGTGTGTGTGTGTGTGTGTGACTGAGGCGTACTGTGTGTGTGTGTGTGTGTGTGTGTGTGTAGGTGTGTGTGTGTGTGAGTGACAGAGGCATGCTCTGTGTGTGTGTGTGTGTGTGTGTGTGTGTGTGTGTGTGTGTGTGTGTGTGTAGGTGTGTGTGTGTGTGAGTGACAGAGGCATGCTCTGTGTGTGTGTGTGTGTGTGTGTGTGTGTGTGTGTGTGTGTGTGTGTGTGTGTGTGTGTCTGAGTGACAGAGGCATGCTGTGTGTGTGTGACTGAGGCGTACTG